>NC_134485.1:314763623-315063623 GCF_040206685.1 Ascaphus truei
CACACACACACACACACACACACACACACACACACACACACACACACACACACACTAACAGACTCACAGACACTCACACACACACACAGACACACACTCACAGACACACAAACACACACTCACAGATACACACACACACACAGACACACACACACACTCACACGCAGTCACTCAGTCAGACACACACACACAGACACAGACACTCACTCACACACACACTCACTCACACACACACACACTAACAGACTCACAGACACTCACACACACACACACACAGGCACACACTCACAGACACACACACACACTCACAGACACACACACACACACACACACACAGACAGACACACACACACACACACACACACACACACACACACACACACACACACACACACACACACACACTCACTCACTCACTCACACACACACACACTCACACGCAGTCACAATATTCAGTAAACTGGACTGCAATAGTCCTTCCCATTCGTATGGAATAGAGCAGTCCAGTGACTAGTGTAACCAGCTGTTAAAATAAAAAATAATAAAACTTAAATACATATCATTAATTTGAACACCAAAATGAAATATATTCATAAATAATATAATAAAGTCTCATTAAAATCCTCTTTTAGTAACTTAGTGTCAGTTGATAAAAGAAACAATGTTACATATAACATATATCGGACCTAACCCCGATCCTAACACTTAGCTAATTACGTATCACTGTGTGGATTGTATTGATGCACATATGGTATTAAAGGGACTATATATATATATATATAAAGATGAACAGCTGGCACTACAATATAGCTCATTTAGGTAGGTGCATGTCCCATAATAAGTAGATAAACATACGATACAGTTCGCACGGTAATCAGCAGACAGTTTGTGAAAAATAAACATATATTGTAGAAAAATTACACAAATCTGTTGCTTTAAGAACTCTTGGATGTATGCCATCGGAGCCAGATGCCTTATTTACTTTAATTTTATCAAGCCACCTATGAACTTCTTCCTCAGTTAACTAATTGTTCGTTAACATAGAGGTTGTGGCTTTCACCTGCAACACTATTATTGAAATTGATTCTTCCTGATAAATACAGAGGCAAAGAATGTGTTTAATAACTCTGCTTTTTCCTTAACAGAGGGGCCCCCAGCTAATGGAAGCTGGTTAAAGAAGCTGGTACAGAGGACCTACAGAGGGGTTTCTCTGGGCTCACACTGCACATACTCACAGCACACTGCACACTCACAGCACACTGCATACACTCACAGCACACTGCATACACTCACAGCACACTGCACACACACACACTGACACACTGACACACACACACACACACACACACAGTCTCACACAGTCAAATACACACACACACACACACACACACACACACACACACAGAGACACACTGTCTCTTTAAGGGAGCTTGCTCTCGCAAGACGGAAGCAGAAGCAGGAAGCAGGGAAAGGGAGAAGAGCTGCCAGATGCCGGGTAAATGCTGTGTGCTGTTGCCGCTGCCCCACCGGATCTGGGAACGCTGGGAGAGTTCTCACCTTTCCCCCTCCGGCGGACACGGTACCACCACAAAAAATTTTTTTGAAAAAATAAATAAATAAATTTTCGGCGGCCATTTTTTTCCGTGACCCCGTTTTTAACGCGGTGGTCGTGGGTGGCCCCTGAGGACCGCGCTATAACGGGGTTAAGCTGTATATATATATATATATATATATATGAGATAAAAAACACAGGCGCCAATAGTGAAAAGTGAAAACTGTTGCAAAGTATCAGGGAAGAATTAATAGCATATGGACGAAACCAATGAAGATGAATCTGAAATAATAAAAAGGAAGCAAAATATGGTGAAGTATGCTTGTATTCTTCAGAATTGTTAGGAATCTGATTTCTCCGCGCCGTCTCCGCAACACACAGACCACCCTCAGGAATACTCGGGGCGCGCAGCGCAACCTCCACTTACCTGCCTCCACGGGCCGTCAGCTCCTCCATCCCGCGCGCACATGTGTGTCCTCCTCCAATGCTGGTCGCATGCACACGCACCTTACAGAGCGCACGCCCAGCATCCACTCTTCTACTTCCACTCCTGCTGTGAGGCTCCGCCCCCGTACACTGCACGGGTGTAATCAGAGTGCAACCAGTGCTCACCTGGGTTATATCAGCCACACCTATCCAGAGAGGCTCCCTGCAGTCCTCCTGACCCGCCTCCATCCCTGATTGGTCAGCCCAGCCTTATCTAGCATCTCTGAGCCCTCACTCATCGCTCGACATAGTCTCTGTATGGAAGTGTTTTGTGTACTCTCGGTTACTACAGGTTTTTACACGGCTCGTAAGACTACCCCCTTTGGCTCTCGACTTCGGCTCTCCTTGGACTATGTATTCTCTGGCATACCACGATCACGGCTTGAACTTTAACCTTCCTCATCTCTCCGCTCCCTGACCTTGGCAAGGCAATCACTATTCTACTCCTATACCCGGTACCAGCAAGTATTGTCTACATTACTTATACCTGGCCTGGCAAAGCTTAACACCACACTCCGGACTTGCTCCCTTTGCTGCGGGTGCGTGTATCCCTACTTCCCCCTTCGGCACAAAGGACGGGTCTGGTCTGCGGGCAGCCCCGGCGTAACATTATGTCGAGCCCACAAGACGCAGACCAGACTGAACTAAGGCAGGTTCTCTCCGATCTGCTTCAGCAAAACCAGGCCATGACGGATCAAATTGTGGCATTAACGCGTCAGGTCGCGGTACTCTCGGCCCGAGTACCAGCCGACCCCTCTTCTTGCGTTAACCTTCAGCCCCCAAGTGCAGCAGTTGCTTGCAGCTCTGACGTAAAAATTCCGCCTCCCAAACCCTACGCTGGCGAACTGCAAGAATGTAGGGGTTTTCTCAACCAGTGTGGGGTGCAGTTCGAAATGGCCCCCCATCACTTCGATACTGGACGTAAGAAGGTAGCCTACATTTATAACCTCCTGACGGGCAGCGCCCTGGCTTGGGCCTCCCCGGTCTGGGAGCGACGGTCTGACCATATCCAGGATTATCCTGCCTTTAAGGCCGAGTTCCAACAAGTATTCGATTCCCCCGCACGCCTCGAGATGGCATCTGTTTCTCTCCTTCAGATCACGAAAGGGCGACGAATGGTGACGCAGTATGCCGTGGAGTTCCGGACTCTCGCAGCCGTGACTAACTGGGGACAGGAGGCTCTTGTCTCTGTATTCTGGCAAGGCCTGGCTGATCCCATCAAGGATGAACTTGCTCACCAACCCAGGCCAGATCAATTGGAGGTTCTCATCGAACTAGCAATCCGAGTGGATCAACGCATCCAGGTACGCCGCTCCGAGCGTCAGCGCTCTCGTTTTTCTCATTTCCAAACTCCCTTCCTCAGTACTCCTGCAGGTACAAGTACCACCACTCCTCTTCGTCCTGCCTTGGACCTACCTGAGCCGATGCAACTGGGGGTACAACGCATCTGCACACCTGTTCGGCAATTCCGCCACGCCGGGGGATTGTGTTACTACTGCGGATCCGCTGAGCACCTTGTTCGGGAATGTCCTCTGCGGCCGGGAAATGGGAACACCCAAGTGAGTACAGAGGGGCTCTCGCTGGGTGTCATGTCTCCTCGCCCCCTCCTTAAGGGAGAATTCCCTAAGAAGCTCACCATACCTGTCTCTCTTACAGGCGATAACTTTCATACCTCTACCACAGAGTTCATTGACTCGGGAGCAGGAGGAAACTTTATGGACCTTGAATTCGTCAGGCTGAACCACATACCGCTCGTGAGGAAGGAGAGTCCCATCGCACTGGTCGGTATAGACGGACGTCCTCTTACCCCGGCATACATCTCCTTAGGACAACTCCTCTCCTTCTGACCTCCTATTCTTACAAGGAGACCCTAGTCCTCGATGCCATCCATGCTCCTTGAACTCCCATAACCCTTGGCCTTCCGTGGTTACAGCTAAACAATCCTCTGATTGATTGGAATTCCTCTTCACCCATCACTTTGAAACCGAGGTCAGGCGAAGCATCCCAACTTTTGGCTAATACCTCCGTTCCTGAGATTACTCTTCCCTCCGTTTACCATCAATTCCGGGACGTTTTCAATAAGGTCCAGTTGGATCTTTGGCCCCTCACAGGACATATGATTGTCCGATTGATCTTATTCAAGGTTACAGTGTGCCTAAATCCAAGACTTACCCCTTGTCTATACCGGAGTCTCAGGCCATGGACAAATATATCCAAGAAAACCTCAAGAAGGGTTTCATTCGCCCCTCCGACTCCCCAGCAGAGGCTGGATTTTTCTTCGTGAAGAAGAAGGATGGCTCGTTAAGGCCTTGCATTGATTACAGGGGTTTGAATCGCATCACCGTTAAAAATCGTTACCCCCTTCCCCTCATTACCGAACTCTTTGATAAACTACAAGGGGCTAAGATTTTTTCCAAGTTGGATCTATGTGGAGCCTATAATCTGGTGCGCATCAAACAGGGGGACTAATGGAAGACGGCATTCAACATACGTAGCGGCCACTACGAGTATCTTGTAATGCCCTTCGGGTTATGTAATGCCCCAGCAGTCTTCCAGGACTTTATCAACAACGTTTTTCGTAAGGTACTCAACATTTTTGTAATAGTTTACTTGGATGACATCCTGATTTTTTCCTCTTCCAGTCCCCGGCCGTCACTGGTCCCATATTTCTATGGATTTCATCGTGGAGTTACCCAAGTCCAGAGGAATGAACACAATCTTGGTGGTCGTGGATAGATTCTCGAAGATGGCTCATTTTATCCCACTTAAGGGACTGCCCACCTCTCCCGCCCTCACTGATATCTTTATGGATCAAATTTTTCGGATTCATGGGATCCCTTCTTCTATCGTTTCTGACAGAGGGTCTCAGTTTGTGTCCAAGTTTTGGAGAACTTTCACTAAGAGATTGGGCATCTCTTCTTCCATGTCACCCACAGTCCAACGGACAGACGGAGAGGATTAACCAGTCCCTGGAAAAGTACCTAAGATGCTTTATATCTGACTCCCAGGATGATTGGACTCAACTCCTCCCTTGGGCGGAGTATGCTGTTAATTCTGCCAAGAATGAAGCCACCCGTGAGTCACCCTTTTTTTTTTTTTTTATAAATTATGTGTTTCACCCTCCCTGCTTGCCCATCTCCAACATTCCTTCTGGGGTACCGGCCGTAGACCGGCATTTCTTGTCTCCAAACAGCATGGTCCAGGATTCAAACGACCCTCCTCAACTCCTCCCACAGATCTAAACTTCAGGCCAATCGCCGCCGTCGTCCTGCGCCCAGGTACAGGCCAGGGGATTTGGTATGGCTCTCCTCTAAAAATATCCACTTAAAGGTACTATCCCCAAAATTGGCACCTAAATTCCTGGGCCCTTTTCCTATTTTAGAACAGATCAATCCTGTGGCATTTCGCCTCCAGCTACCACACAGTATGAAGATCCCCAATGTTTTTCACGTTTCTCTCTTAAAACCTTTCGTCTCCAGTCATTTCTTCCCGGACCAGACTCGTAAGCCGGATCCAGTTACCATCCAAAATAACGAAGAGTATGAGGTTCAATCTCTATTGGATTCCCGCGTGTCCAGAGGTCAACTCCATTTCCTGGTACAATAGAAAGGTTTTGGACCCGAGGAGAGGTCTTGGGTTCCTTTAAAGGACGTTCACGCCCCGGCTCTTCTTAGAGCCTTCAGAAGGAGGTTTCCGGAGAAACCTTTTGAGGACCGTCCAGAGGCCATTCCTGAAGAGGGGGGTACTGTTAGGAATCTGATTTCTCAGTGCCGTCTCCGCAACACACAGACTACCCTCAGGGATACTCGGGGCACGCAGCGCAACCTCCGCTTACCTGCCTCCACGGGCCGTCAGCTCCTCCGTCCCACGCGCACACGTGTGTCCTCCTCCAATGCTGGTCGCGTGCACACGCAGCTTACAGAGCGCACGCCCAGCATCCACTCTTCTACTGCGACTCCTGCTGTGAGGCTCCACCCCCGTACACCGCACGGGTGTAATCAGAGTGCAACCAGTGCTCACCTGGGTTGTATCAGCCACACCTATCCAGAGAGGCTCCCTGCAGTCCTCCTGACCCGCCTCCATCCCTGATTGGTCAGCCCAGCCTTATCTAGCATCTCTGAACCCTCACTCATCGCTCGACATAGTCTCTGTATGGAAGTGTTTTGTGTACTCTCGGTTACTACAGGTTTTTACACGGCTCGTAAGACTACCCCCTTTGGCTCCCAACTTCGGGTCTCCTTTGACTACGTATTCTCTGGCATCCCACGATCACGGTTTGGATTTCAACCTTCCTCATCTCTCCACTCCCTGACCTTGGCAAGGCAATCACTATTCTACTCCTATACCCGGTACCGTCAAGTATTGTCTACGTTACTTATATCTGGCCTGGCAACGCTTAACACCACACTCCAGACTCGCTCCCTTTGCTGCATAGAATGCGCAAAAGACAAAATGCTACTTACAAAATAGCAGATAAAACAGGCATGTAGGATATCAAGATCCTCTCCTCACTGCTGATCTGTATGGTGGCTAGTTGGTTCTGGCTCCACCTTGAACGCCGAGACTCCGCACAGGCTCAGATGTGTCTGCAGCTGCCTCCAGTGTTGTCCTGGCTATCCCTCCAGTCTCGCAGGATTGCGAGTATGACATCAGCGCGTTGTTGTATAGGTTGAAGGGAGGAATCGGCATATACTGTCCAGCTAATACTAGACCAATATTGCCAGATAGAGCTAAGAACTCAGAGAGTCAGGGAGACCTTAAGGAAATGCTATTCTAGCCTCCACCCTACGCATATCGTCTTGAAAAAGACTTCATCTGGAACATGACTATCCCTGATGAAGTCTTTTTCAGGATGATACGTGTAGGGTGGAGGCTGGAATAGCATTTCCTTAAGGTCTCCCTGACTCTCTGAGTTCTTAGCTCTATCTGGCAATATTGGTCTAGTATTAGCTGGACAGTGTATGCCGATTCCTCCCTTTAACGGATACAACAACGCGCTGACGTCATACTCGCAATCCCGCGAGACTGGAGGGATAGCCACGACAACACAGGAGGCAGCTGCAGACACATCTGAGCCTGTGCAGAGTCTCGGCGTTCCAGGTGGAGCCAGAACCAACTAGCCGCCATACAGATCAGCAGTGAGGAGAGGATCTTGATATCCTACATGCCTGTTTTATCTGCTACTTTGTAAGTAGCCTTTTGTCTTTTGCGCATTCTGAAGAATACAAGCATACTTCACCATATTTTGCTTCTTTTTTATTATTTCAGATTCATCTTCATTGGTTTCGTCCATATGCTATTAATTCTTCCCTGATACTTTGCAACAGTTTTCACTTATCAAGATTTGCGCCTGTGTTTGTTCTCCCCTGTCTATATTTCCATTACTATTGTGTATAGTATTAACACATTGGCAGCATTTAATGGTACATTGTCTGATTATAGTGTTTTAATTGCGCACTTAGTTATTCTATAATATATATATATATATATATATATATATTTATAAAATGGATAATATAAATGTCTGAAACACATCATAAAATTATAGTATGGTTTCTCGTGATTAAAGTGATATGTTTGTATGATATAATATGGTATATACTGTCAACATGATTGTATTAAGTATGGGTGTACAATAATACTTATCCATTCATATCTCTACATCCAGCAGAATCTCCTGATCACCCCTGGACAGTGTACTCGAGTTGCGGCCGAAATCTCGGTTGAGTGACGTCAGCGGGCCAGTCTCGCGAGATCGGAGGAAGAACCAGGAAGCCCAGGAGAATAGCTGCAGCCGGAGGAGAACCACCACGGAGGATTTCGGCGTTCCACGTGGAGGACAGACACATTGTAACTCCAGGCAGCAGGACGGAGAGGATTATTATATCCTACATGCTTGTTAACATCTGCTATTTTGTAAGTAGCGATCTACTTTTGCGCATATACTTTTACTAAAACGTACTTCACTATATTTTGTTCTATCTTCATTTCATAGCAACCTGCAATTCCCATATATCCTCAGTCCATTTATGGTCAATTTTATTGTTTAGTTTGCAGTTTTGCGCCGATTTTCTTCCCTTCCCCCATATATATATATATATATATATATATATATATATATATATATATAGGAAAAGAAGAGGAGAGAGCGCACGCCCATAGCGTAAAATTGTATATTTAATGAGGGGAAGGGGAGGAGGGGGGATAAAAATGCACTTACAAAAGTACAGTTAAAGTAAGCATTGCGTGATAATAATCACCACCATCCGGTTGCTGCTGTATATTCTTGGGGCAATCCCGGTCTCAGAGCAGAATGGATCGATGTCCCAGCAGGTATCCAGGGCCAGTAGATGTGTAATGCTGTATAAGAGTCCAAGAAAGTGGCTCCGTGTTCTCAAGCCTCTGTAGCACTAGCGCATGGATCGGTCCACTCCAGCGCTTAGTGATGATGTAATGTCAATGCGTCCAACGTGATGACGCTCCCTGACGCGTTTCGTCACTCACGGGTAACTTTTTCAAAGGGAGCCACTTTCCAGGACTCTTCCAGGACTCTTATACAGCATTTACCTGCCCTGGATACCTGCTGGGACATCGATCCATTCTGCTTTGAGACCGAGATTGCTCCAAGAATATACAGTATTAACCGGATGGTGGTGATTATTATCACGCAATGCTTATTTTAACTGTACTTTTGTAAGTGCATTTTTATCCCCCCTCCTCCCCTTCCCCTCATTAAATATACAATTTTACGCTATGGGCATGCGCTCTCTCCTCTTCTTTTCCTTTAGATTATCTGTGGACGTGGTTTGTCCATATTGAGAGCAGCCGGAGACCCTCTGCACCAGCACCTATTTTTGATTGGAACAATATCTGAGGACTGGTTTTTCACTTTTTTCTTTGCTTTTCTATGTTGTCATTTATATTCACAATATTATTTGTCAGTGTGTAGTCATCCTTAATATTGTTTATAGGCTTAGGATTATTTGTGCTATAATATTATTTATGGGAATCACATTTATTATTATTTAACACTGTTTAGTTATATTATCATTGATATAATATTAGCACGGATTATTGATTATTTTATTATTATTTTATTATTTTATTCAGAGGCGCTGCTTTCTTTTTCTGTTTGTCATATATATATTTATAAAATTGATAATATAAATGTCTGAAACACATCATAAAATTAGAGTATGGTTTTTCGTGTTTAAAGTGATATGCTTGTATGATATAATATGGTATATACTGTCAACATGACTGTATTAAGTATGGGTGTACAATAATACTTATCCATACATATATCTACCATAATAATTAATAAATAACTTTTAATAATGTTCTTAGAAAATAAAAGAAGGAAGGCTACTATAAATAACGCAAAAAACTTTAATACTGTAATGTAAAAAAAAAAAATACACATCCATATTATAGGAAAAAGGTAAAATGTATTAAACACCAATATAAAACAGATACTGTACTGCTCACTTACATGTAAGAATACATCCTCACATGGAAACACTCCTCACTTCTGCGTTCTGCGTCCGCCATCGGAAAGGGAACCCCTGACGAAGCCCCTGTGAGCGAAACGTGAAGGGTTAAACTTTGTGGTAGCACCTGCACAGAGCGCAGTGATGTCGGCTGCTATGCTATCCTATCCTTTCCGATGGCGGATGCCGAATGCAGAAGTGAGGAATAAAGCAAGGTACAAGCGGCATTGAGATGGAGAAGACAACGACTCGCGAGACTGTCCAACATCCAGGATCTGGTGCGGGACACCAGTAAAGGGAGGACAGGTGAGCTGCTTCATTCAAGACGCCAAAGGAACCGTTTTTCAAGATTGAGGTTCCTTTTACCAACGCTCTGCTGTATGCTTTCTCACATGTAAGTGAGCAGTATCTTTTTTATATTGGTGTTTAATACATTTTACTTACAGTATACAGTGTTGTGCTTGTCTGTTCTTTTTTCCTCTACGTTTTTAAGGGTCCCCCGCAAGGGGGAGATTGGGACATTGGACTTTGATACCTAAGTTCTTATAAACTGTGCACACCAGGTATATTGCTAAATTTTCCAATTGTCCTAGTTTAGTTGAGCACAGGTCAATTGTATGACATCCATATTATAGCAATAAATGTCTTCGCTTTGGGTAACATGTCTTCAACACATGCGTTAATTAACGTGAGTTAAAGTTTTGCCAATGGAAATATGCATTGTATTGGTTAACTGCTCCATGAAAATCCCTGTTACAAGCGCTGGAACTTTTATTAGTTTGAGGATTCCCATTAAACGGAAGAAAAATAACGTCCGTTACCTAATTTGGAAACGATCGTTATTAGCGTAAAAGTAACGGCCTTCTGTGGATCTAACCCTAAAAGAGAATATAAACTGGGAATTATGCTCCTCCTCACAGTGTGCACTGTGAATCGTGTAACTACAAGTGAAGGATGAAGAACACATTGCACCTTAAAGCTCAGTGAACTATCTGCACACGTATTTGTAGCAGACGTTAATGAATGACGTTCTGCAACACTGATGTAACTTAAAGAACTGCTGTAACACGAGCAATATTTGGACAATTACACCACAGAAATAGCTCTACCTAAAATGTGTAAAGGTGCTCTCTTGACCCTCTGGTATTCTTTATTTGCCAATGGAATAGAAGTTACATATTTGTTTCATTTTATTGAGTATAAATTACTCTAAAATCCTCGATTTAGTAAATTTTTCTTGATTCTAAATATTTTATTCTTCACCAATTTACAGATGTAGCCAGACTTCCTGTTCTCTGTCTCAGGTAAGCAGCGTCCCACACGCGAGAAGTCATGGTTTGTCTAAGGTGACCATATGTACCGGTTTCACCGGGACAGTGCCAGTATTAGAGCGCTTGTCCCGGTGTCCGGAAAAAGACTGCGTAAATATTTAATTTGTACCAGTTTTTAAATTGCTGCTCCAAACCTCGGAGCAGCAATTTCAAACCAGTACATGTGAGATGTTTTAGTTCCAGGCTGCAGCCCGTCTTTCACCTCCGCTGTCTGTGTTGGACATTGGGCTCGCGATCCACATTTGCGTGCCGAACTGGAGGCCCCGCCCCCCCAGGTAGCCACACAATGATAAACTGCAAATACAATTATCAAATTTAATAATTACCTTTTATCATAGAAGTGGTACAAATACATGGTACCTTAAAATAGAATAGATCTAAAGAATGACCAACAAATACTGTACAGACACACTGAAGTCTAAAGCTAAAAAGTTAGCCCCTGAAGGCACGTTCATTTAATTGCTGATCTAAATTACTTTAGCAGGATGTGGCAAATATCTTGAGGCACTAATCAGAAGAAGTTAATTGCTGTGAACCACCTTATTCAGTGCTAATTAATGGTAAATACTCCAGATAGATACAGTGAATAAATGGTGGTATTATTAGCCAGAAATGCTATAGAAATATCATCCAATTTTATTAACCTTTATTAACCATTTGCAAGTTTACTATATTTGACACTATACACTTTATAAGTTTTGATAATACAAATATCATGTACTGTACCTAAACTAATTTAAAAACACATTATAGTGGGTTTTTGTTCTTTTGAGATATTAACACATCAAAGTACTTATGTTTACACCATGGATAGTATTACATAGGCATCTATTACAATCTTACGGTTGCGTCTCCGGTTGCCAAGGCAATGGGATACTAGAAAGGGTCCGTCCAAGATGCTAAGCGCCCACCCTGGGAGAAGCTCGCCTTAACGAAACGTACGTCAGGTCTGTGACGTCAAAGTTTACGGCGGTTTCCCCTGTTTGGCAGTACCCTCTGTGAACTCCAAGGCACTCCAGGCAAAGTATCTTGTCAGTTAGTTCCGAGCCTGTTCGAGCTCACATGCACTGGCTGGGTGTGTTTTAGTTAGATTAGAGCCCACTGATTGCAGGGCCTTTTTTGGTCTTTATCCGTAGGGGCATCAGCTGATTTGACCCCATTCTTACGGAGTCTCTCTGACCACAAATGCGGACATATTTACTTAGAGACCTACCTGGTAACTAACCCTGCTTCAACCATTAAGGGTCCCCTCATGCAGGCACAATTACCTTGCAGGGTATGATATACATCCTCATAAGACTACCATTCAGCTGTATCTTACAGTTTCAGAGACAACGGCAATCAGATGAGGCTCCCGGAGTCTGGCTGGCCACGGGACTAAACAGTGTGAGTTCTCACTGCCAGACACTGAGTCTATACTGGCAATCAGCTGATGACCCCAGTGATCGGTTATCTACAATATTTGGCAGTATGGTTTTTCACTATGTAACGGTGTTTCCCCCACCCAATCTCACATCGGGTCTCCTAGGGGAACTAGATCTCTGGTTACATGGGTCTGGTTGGTGCAAACATGCTGGTATAGTGATAAAGTGAAAAATAGGTGCAAACAGGTGTAGCCCTCAGCCCCCCCCCCCCGGTCACAGATCGGACCCCCTAGGGTGTACTAAGGTCTGGCTACATGTCTGAGAGTGGTGCATACCTGCTGGCAACAGGAGGGCCTGAGTCTCCCGTGATGGTGTGGGGGAGGACAGGACCAGGTTTCTGGGGTTCATACCTTCATCCTTTCTCAGTGGTGCAACGCCTCCATCTCTGTGAAGCCCCAGGGATATGGGGTGGAACCGTTCCAGAGAACTTCCCACACAGGGATGAGAGATTCCAGTCTCAGTCAGTTGTTATAAAATCAGCAGCAGCTCTCTTTATTCACAGCACACAGCACACAGCACACAGCAGACAGCAGCAACAACAGCAACACGCTCTCAATCAGGTACAGGATCTTCTCTCCCTCCAGACTGCACACCCTCAGGATGGTCTCGGGGTACTCTCTGTGTCCCTGCCACCACCCCAAGCCACGGGTGCTCAGGGTGGGGCTAGCTCTTCCCTCACCCCCTAGGCAGGGTGAGAGGCACTGGTCCAACTATAGCTAACTAGGCCCTACTCCTCAGGCACCTAGCTAGCTCACACACTGTCTTACTGCTCAGGACTGAACCCAGGACAGAACTACTTGTCACTGACAGGAACAGGCAACTCTAACTTGAGACAGCCCTCCCCTTCATGATGTCAGCAGACCCCTCCCCTATGTCTCTTGCCTTAGACACAGAGTCAGATGGCCTACCTTCATCACTCAGAGCAGGGCTTAACATGGGGGAAACCCATGATAACTACTGACAGCCTGTCCTTAGCAGGGCTTAAACCAGTAGGAGGATATACATATAGCCCTATTTCTTACCAATTTATGTCACTCCTGACGAAGCCGACGTGATTACGTAGTGAAACGTGTTGAGTGGGAGTCTTTCTTGCGGAGCAGTCTGAAGAGGGATCACGGAAGGTCCAGCCCCCACCAATATACGAAACCGGATCTGACGTCAGACACCGAGCCATGCGATGACGCAGTAGAGCAGAGGCAGAGACAGAGGAGCATGGAGAGTCACGGGATGGTGAGCCGGCTGGCTGATGATATCCTCTTATACACTTATTAAGTGTGACATGCCCGATTTTATTCTTTACATTGTGAGTGCATTTTTTACCTAGATAAAATATTTCTTATACCGTGGTTGATCTGCGCTATGCAAGTTTGTTCTCTCCCTTTTACCTGAGATTCACCCTCCTGAGTACCTGAACCCCCCTGATGATTGCCACACTAACATCTACCACTGACTGATTGTCCACACTGCTGTTTTGACTCTTACATCTTGTAAGTAGCCATCCTACAGGAGCCAAGATTTTGGAAACTCATTTTCCTTATTCCCATTTCCACTGCACTTAGATCTGTTTTTTGTGTTTCCTCCCTATGCTCCCCCTGGATTTTGTGTCTACTATTGCATACATTCTTGTAACAGGGGGCCCTGAGTCTCCGGCGATGACATGGGGGATAACAGAACAGGCTTCTGGGGCTGTGTCCAAATTCTTCTTACTGGTGCAGTGCCTCCATCGTGTGCAGCCCCCAGTTGTGTGGGTGGAGTATCTGCAAAAGAGTTATGCCCCCCTCCTCCCAATATACTCCACTCTCAGGCAGGAGGTCTAGATAAAAGCAGATGTTTCTTTATTTTCCTTCCTTATTCAGCAGCACGGTCTTTGTTACAGCACACAGCACTCAAATGTTGTCACCTTCAGGATGTTCCTAGACACACTCCTAGTCCGGTCCCCAGGAGCTGTCCTTGCTCTTCCCTTACTCCTTTGGGTAGTAGGAGGAATATCTCTCACCTCTCCCCAGAGGGAGGGTCTTAAGCGTATCAGAGCCCTGGCAGCTTGCTGGAACCAACTGTTATCTGGAGAGGAACTCTCTAAAACAGGAAGTGGCAATTCCTTTAGTACAGATCCAGTAGCCCCACCCCTGTGCCCTTGACTGACACAAGTCATGAGCACTACCTTCTCTGACCAACTGAATTACAGTGGGTGGGGCAAACCCATATTTACTCCTGGCAAACCTGCCCTTACCGGGGATTATTGCACAGGAGGAGGACAGAATAATAGCCCAAACCTACCAGGGCTATAACTATTAGACAATTTGTATCTATTTGCGTGTCTTACTAGTCTATTGATCAGGCTATTCACCGCTCTGATCTACAGGGATGTGTGTGTGAGAGAGACCGCCGACAGGAGGGTAGAGTCAGGACAAATGTCCCGGGCCCCGTGTCTGCAGGAGTCTGGGCCGGCGTTGGACTTCTTTGTCCAGCTGACAGTCCTCTCATTGCTGCCGGGCCTGGCTCTCCCCAGCTGCGGGTCTCCCTCCCTGACACAGTCCCACGCCAGGCCTCTGATGTAAGCGCACCGGAAGCAAGCTGCATCCAGTGCACACTGGCATGAGACTGAGGCCTGGCGCACCCGCAGCTGGGGAGAGCTGGTCTGGCAGCAACGAGAGGACCGGCAGCCAAGCAAAGAATTTGGGGGAGGCCAGCAGCTGTTGAGGGAGAGCTGAGGTAGCCTGAGACCAACCCCAAGGTAAGTCTGTATTTTGTATGTATTTGTGTTTTGTTTTTTTTTTAATGTATTTGTTTCTTCTTATTTGTATGTATTTGGGGAATGGGGGGTTGTGTATTTGTTTGGGGGGTGGGGAGGGGGTTTATATGTATGTTGAGGGTGCTTTTTTTTAAATGCATTTGGCAGTTGGGGGGGTTGTATGTGTGTTGGGGGTGGGGGTTGTATGTATATCAAGGGAATTTTGTATGTATTTGTGTGGTGGGTTGTGTATGTATTTTGGGGTGGGGAGGTTTGTGTATGTAATTGGGGGCTGTTTTTTTTCTATATGTATTTGAGAGGTGGGTAGGGGGTTGTGTGTGTATTTGGGGGTGGGAGTAGTGTATGTATTTGGTGCATTTTGTGTATGTATTTGGTGGGTTGTGTATGTATTTGGGAGGTGGGGACTTGTATGTATTTTTGTGGGGGGGTTGTATGTATTTGGGGGGTTTGTGTGGATTTGGGGGGTGGAGGGGTTGTATGTATTTGGTGGGGTATTTTTTAAAATATATTTGGGGGGAGAGGGGTTGTGTATGTATTTGGGGGGGTGGGGTTTGTGTATGTATTTGGGGGATGGGGCTTGCATATGTATTTGGGGGATGATTTTTTTGTGTATGGATTTGGAGTGTTTTTTGCATGTGTATCTGGGGGGTGGGGAGGAATTGCGTATGTATTTGGGGGTGGGGTGTTGCGTATGTACTTGTTGGTGTGGGAGTGTTTTGTGTATGTATTTGTGGAGTGGGTCTTTTTTTGTATGTGTAGCCAGGTCTCCCCAGCCTGTCAGCACCCCCCTCACCTAGCTGCCGATCGCGGGTGCCGCCGAGTCCAATGGCGGCTCCGCCCGGTGATCGCAGAGGTGAGGGTGGTCAGGTCCCGGCTCGGGGGTTGCCGGGGACGCGTGCGGCCGGTTGCCAAGGCCGCACGCGCTTCACAGGGATCCCGGCGCTCCCGGAGCCGGGCGGTGAGGGCGCCGCCATTAGATAGGGACTCGCGCATGTGCAGTGATCGCGCATGCGTAGGTAGGGCCCCAGATTCAGTGAGAAGTCGCGCGAGGGCAGGAATAGGAAGGGAGAGGTTGAGGCAGCCCCCGAAAGCTTGCACAGGTGCAGGAAAGCCCCTAGAAAGCCCGCGAAGCCCTAGCCTACCAGGGAAGGCTCTAGGTAGCGACTACGAGTCCCAGGAGCCTCTGCGCGCCCCACGTGACACCAGGGAGCCAATAGGGCTTAGGATCTCCAGGCAGGCAGAAAGATACATTTTCGAGGGTCAGCAGCACGCTTGTCAGTTGGAACCAGGGAGCTGTGAGGGAAGGAAGGGTGCGGGGAGCGAGTGCAGCTCCTGCACCCAGATAGGTACCCACACTCCAGGTAGGTCCCAACTCCCCACCAGATTAGTGGGTAATTGATCAGGGACGGCCCAAGATAGGGACGTGGCCCTTATTGTCAGTGTATATACAATACAGACCGGCGCCGTAATAGTCCAAAAGGAGATGCAAAGTCCAATGGTGACAATGTCTCTATGACTGATAATCTGCAGAAGTATTAGGATGCTCCAACCTTCTCCAAGATGTTACTCCACATACATGTCAGGGAGAAAGACAAAGAAAACACATCATAGTGCAACACAGCTGATACTATCAATAAGGGTTGACAAAACAAGACAAACAAACAGGACAAACACTACATAAAACAAGTAAGGCTGACTAAATTAAAAAGAGAATTTATTACACATATATAATGAGGCAGATGCGGGATCCTACTTACAGGACTGCCACAGGTCATATGCAGAGGATAGGATGTATCTGTTCTGGTTGCTGCTCAGTCGGAACACGTGACCTCCCAGGGATTCTCTCCTTCGGCGACCGGAACTGCGTCACTCTCCGCGACACTGGAGCTTCCGGGGGCTCAAGCCCTCTCTCTCTCCGAAATCACCTCTCTGGGGGCGGATATCAAGCACCAAAAATGTCCTCTGTAAGTTGAGTCTGAGGCCCACGTCCTGCCAAGTCTCTGCCACACTGCACAATAAAATCTGACAAACGTCCCAACACGTTTCATGCGCATGCGCATGCGCACTTCTTCAGGGGGTACGTCACAAGGGGCATGAATACCTTATATAGTGACAGAATCAATGGTATTGGATAGAGGATACTCCCAGCAGCCTACACAATAGGTCTAGATAGCTGTCAATTAAGCCCCATGAACAAACGGGTTCCCCGTGGCGGAAGCTCAGCCCTCCTGCGAGCCAACAGGTAAAGCACCACACCTGGTAACACTATATGTTTCTCTGCACCCACAGTATAATCTGCGATTGGGGGGGGGGGAAACCCGTTACATATGTATGTATTTTGTGTGGGGATTGTCTGTGTGGGGTTGGGGGGGAAAGGAATGAGAGTGAGGAGGGGGATTGATGGAGCAGGATTGAGGCCGGGGGGGGGGGGGGTAATTGATGGGGGGAGAGAGTGAGAGGAGAGGGGTATAAGAGAGGAGAGGTAGGGGAGGAGTGAGTGGGTAAGAAATACATGAGAAGAGGGGGGAATAGAGGAGGGGGCTCGCGAGGTGTAAAATGGGAGGGCTCACAAGACCGACGACAGTCGTAACTCTAGTCCTGGACACCAGGAAATCTGTCTGCAGCCCTGTGTGTGAGTAACGGTCTCATGGTTAAAATGTATACTGTCTTTAACAAAAACAAAGGTTAAAAAATACTTTGTGGTCTATGTGAATCCATGTAGGTATTTATTTCTGACCTACTAACTGCCTATTAACACACCTCTTCAGATCCAGCATCAGCATACCATCTATTTAGGTGTGCTGATTTTTTGACAATAGATTATCTGCTTTATAGAACAGATTATCTAGTCTGAAGTTACACTGTGATTACTACTGGCAGGTCTCTAGCCCACATATCGGCGGTGTAGTGTCATACCTCATTATCTCCCGTGTATTTATTTGGGAAGATTGTTTCTTGGTTTGTCAATAGGGACTGGTCGTGGATTACTTTCTGCCATTTCCCTCTATACAAGATGTTTTACTATATGTGTGATTAAAAGGTTTTTTAATATTATCAACCATATCACGTTGACTTACCTTTCTGAGTGCATTCTAGGAGGATCTTTCCTGTTCGTCTATGTTGTTAACCATATATATCCTCTATTGCACCAGTCTGTGAGTTACCTCATTCACATTACCATTTTCACTAGCTGATGCGGGAGCCTCCATTCCCCTTTCCCTTTCCCCTTTCCCTACCCTTAAAACTTAGTCTATACACATGTGGATGTATGTCCACTCTTGCTCCCAGCTCGCACACCTACTTACCTCTCACTAATTATTTTTAGTACACTATTATGGCTGGCTTCCTGTCGCAATTGCCTGACTTTGCTGCATGGAGATCGGAGGCGGACAATGTCTTTTCACTAGATGGGGATTTATCTGACATTGGGGTCACCAGTATAAATACCTACTTTTCAGGTTTGGAGAAAATATATAAGAGGAGGGCTAAATTATGGTGGGAGGTAGCGAGTCTTGAAAAGTACATATCTACTGAACTCATTCCGAGGGGTTTAAGAGTAGACCTACCCCCCTCAACCCCACACTCTGACCCAGAATTCCTCATCAAATGGAATGAAATTCTAGGCATTTGTTCTGCTTCTCTTATGAAACTGTTAGTTGAAACAGATAATAACATACTATCAACTGTTAATATAGAACTAGCAGAGCAACGCAACGACGCAGAGAAATGGCGTGGTAACTCTGAGTTCATTAGCTTGGAGAACAGATTAGAAGAGACAATAGGTAGATTCACGCGCGAATTAAAAGAAAGAAAACAGCGCAAATACATTCGAGACACAAAGGACTTTAAGGAAGGTAAAATTTACAAACAAAAAAAGGAAAACCCTAAAAAAGTCCGTTTTCGTCACCCTGAGTCCTCGACTGACTGGGACACTTCTAACGAGGAGAGTGACGGTGGGGAAAGGAGAGAACAGGGACCAGTCGACACTTCCAGGGTGGGTTTTTTAGACCAAGACCCCCGCCATCAGCCACCCCCAGAACGTGCAAGACCCGAAGAAGCCAGATGGGGTGGGCTGCGCGACAGAGACACCTGGGCGTACAGGGGGGGGCCCAAGCGACGATCACGCCGCCGTCATTAATTAATGTTACGGACGACTTTAGCCAGGTGATTAATCTATCGGATATGGTCCTGAGTGGGAGTCAAGTAGCAGTCCTACAATAGGGACTGTCCTTCTCTCCTACGGAGGACTTTTCCAGATTTGACTGGATTAGGGACACTTATTTGTTTGGCCGCAAATTATTATTGCACAAGTTCTTTAAAAGAAGGGCGCAGAACCAACTTAGGGCTATAGGTCAGGAAGAGTTTGATGATCAATATTTAGAAGATATAAACAACTTAGCAGCACTAGAAGAGGAGTCACTTAGGGCACCGGGCGAAGGCCCATTCACCACCATGAAACCTAAATCACGGTTTACACCGGCACTTGAGACGTGCCATAATGTGGCAACCTTTATTGCTCTAGTTGTTGCGGACATTGAACACCTTAAGCCCAGACACTCCAACACTAATTTGACCCACTTGGAGAGACAGTCTTTGTTAGAATTGAAACTTAACATGACTATCACGATCAAACCCTCAGACAAAGGGGGCAACATCGTGATAGTCAATACAATAGACTACGTCAATGAGAACTTGCGCCTACTATCCGATCGCGATTGTTACGCGATATTGAGAACTGATCCAACAAATGAGTTCCTATGTGACCTTAAACTCATTCTGGATGAGGGTGTACAGACCAAGGCCTCACCCTCAAAGAAAGTATGGCACTTCTTAACAAAAATCCTAGGATGGCCACTTTCTACTCCCTCCCCAAAGTGCACAAAAGCCTGGAAGCGCCACCAGGGCGCCCAATCGTATCAGGGATCTCGAACATCACTGAACAGAGCAGTATCTACGTCGATAAGGTGCTTCGTCCCTTTGTAGTCACACTACCCTCTTACTTGCGGGATACAAAGGACGCTCTTAACAAACTGAATGAGGTGCAGATCAGGGATGACACGTTACTTATCAGCCTGGATGTAGAATCTTTGTATACTTCCATAATACATGAAAGGGGCATCCAGGCTGTAGAGTATTACCTCAACACAAGGCCCAGTGAGTTCGGTAGTCACAACACACTGATACTGGACCTACTGAGGTTTATTCTTACGCATAACGTGTTCACCTTTGACGGTAAACTATACCACCAACTCCGGGGCACAGCCATGGGGACCACCTGCGCCCCTACCTATGCCAATCTTTATTTGGGCTGGTGGGAGGCTGAGGTGGTATTCCAAGAGCGTCATCGACAATATACCTCTCAAATCCTTTTATGGATTAGGTTTATTGACGATATCTTTGTCCTTTGGAAGGGCACGAAGACACACTTTGATGAGTTCATTGGTGAACTTAATAATAATCCCCTCAACCTCAGACTCACCTCTGAGGTTGATCAGATGAATATTGTGTTCCTCGACCTCCTGATTTCTAAGACTACACATGGGACTTTATCCACGTCCCTTCATCGTAAGTCTACTGCCACTAACAGCCTCCTCAGAGCAGATAGTCACCACCCGAAACATCTTATAAGGGGTATACCTACTGGTCAGTTTCTACGCCTGAGGAGGAACTGTTCATCTAACGATGACTTTGAGACTCAGGCGGTAGCCATGAAACTTAGATTTCAGCAGAGGGGATACAGTAACAGGATTATTAAAAAAGCCTACCAAAGGGCTAGGCGGACAGACAGGAATACACTGCTAGATGAAAAGGTCACCACACACAATGATAAACAAGTTATACGTTTCATTGGTCGATTTAATAACCAATGGCCCGAGATAAATAACATCATTAACACACACTGGCACGTATTGCGTGAAGATGTTGATCTTAGAGAGGTCCTGAACGAGAGGGCATCACTGGTGAGCAGAAGAGCCTCCAATCTCCGGGATCTGTTGGTACATAGCCATTATGAAAAACCTTCTACAGGCACGTGGCTAGCCAACAGATCCAATGGCTTTTACAAATGTCACAAATGTCGAGCTTGCTCCTCCTGCATGCCCACAAAGATCTTCCATAATTGGGATGACACACATAGCTTCAATATCCGACAGTTCATTAACTGTAGAACTATGGGCGTGGTGTATCAGATTATCTGCATGTGCAACAAAAAGTACATAGGTAAGACCAAACGGCAACTAAGACACAGGATACTCGAGCACTTAGGGGATATTCGCAACCATCGCGATACCCCTGTTGCCAACCACGTCCATAATAGACACCAGGGGATGTCTACAGCTCTTAAATTTGTGGGTATTGAGGCAGTGTCTAACCATAGCAGAGGTGGAGATTGGGACAATGAGATCCTGAAATGTGAATCCCGATGGATCTACACCTTGGGTACCCTGGCCCCCAAGGGACTGAACGAGGAATTCCTTTTCTCTCCATTCATCTGAAGTATTGTCACCTCTATTCAGTTATGGATATTCATTCCCTGTTTAAGCTTGAGCACATATTGCCATTAATGTGCAGTTGTAACATCACACCCTTGCACCAGGGAACTACATGCTGGGGACATACTATCCTTCCTATTTCAGTGAGCACTTAATTAGTGCAATCTACCTTCCCCATCCACACTACTACGGCCCCCCCCTCTCTCATTGATTTAGACCACTGATGTGTTTATGGAGGTTGGGGTATTATCTGTTTACCACTCTTCTATGTACACTCTGTGCATACAACTACAGCATTCACGTATGCCTGCATTTACATCGATTGGTGCTACTGTATGTGTTTAATCTGCTACAACAGCAGTCTATCACTAAGCATATTAGGCTTTCATTTATACACTTCACATGCCGCAGGTCAGAGAGTGCGGCAGTGTATCCAGCTAACAGCCCGGGGTAGACACTCCCCCGCAGGCTGTCATGACAACCATGAGCTATTTAAGTGCTCGTTGACTGCGGGCAGGTACCTTTGAAAAAGCGCGAGCATGCGCGAAACGTACGTCAGGTCAGAGGTCAGCGGTACGTGGTGACGTCATCACGCTGAGTGGACGCCTCCCAGCAGTGGGACGAGACCGGTGCGGTTGCAGCAGCTGAACATGTAGGCTGTAATTCCCTGTCCCGGCACCCTGCCCTCAATCTACACACTGTTGGAATGAGAGACGCAGGAACGGACCACAGCCCTTCTCCCCCAAGCTAAGTAGATATTATGGTTAGCCAGTCAGTTGCTATTGAGAGCGGTTACTTACACCGCGGAGTTGTAAGCATTATAGTACACTCCCTGACAGGCTACCTCTTGAGCATTCTACTATCAGGGGGTTAATGCCGCCGACACAATTAGGGTATAATAATATATATCTGGCGACATTACACTATGATATATGTACTATGGTTCAGTCCTTCTGTATTTGCTTTATATTACTAGCAAAGCATTGACAAATTCCACTTAGTGTTATTTAGTGACCTTTGCATTTTATGACCGTTACTTTTCTGAGGCTATAACTGGATACGGTCTCAGAACCGTGCCTCAGGGCATCAGTTGAGCACATTTTGTGCCTGCCCTATGCATAGTCAAACACCATCAAGCCACGCAGCAACTAGCTATGTATGTGGTTTTAGATATTTTTAATGTTGTGTGTATTATCCTCCACATTATATGTTGATTTCACCCCGTTCAGGAGCAGACATACACCCATATACTTTGTGGTCTATGTGAATCCATGTAGGTATTTATTTCTGACCTACTAACTGCCTATTAACACACCTCTTCAGATCCAGCATCAGCATACCATCTATTTAGGTGTGCTGATTTTTTGACAATAGATTATCTGCTTTATAGAACAGATTATCTAGTCTGAAGTTACACTGTGATTACTACTGGCAGGTCTCTAGCCCACATATCGGCGGTGTAGTGTCATACCTCATTATCTCCCGTGTATTTATTTGGGAAGATTGTTTCTTGGTTTGTCAATAGGGACTGGTCGTGGATTACTTTCTGCCATTTCCCTCTATACAAGATGTTTTACTATATGTGTGATTAAAAGGTTTTTTAATATTATCAACCATATCACGTTGACTTACCTTTCTGAGTGCATTCTAGGAGGATCTTTCCTGTTCGTCTATGTTGTTAACCATATATATCCTCTATTGCACCAGTCTGTGAGTTACCTCATTCACATTACCATTTTCACTAGCTGTTGCGGGAGCCTCCATTCCCCTTTCCCTTTCCCCTTTCCCTACCCTTAAAACTTACTCTGTAAGTTGAGTCTGAGGCCCACGTCCTGCCAAGTCTCTGCCACACTGCACAATAAAATCTGACAAACGTCCCAACGCGTTTCATGCGCATGCGCATGCGCACTTCTTCAGGGGGTACGTCACAAGGGGCATGAATACCTTATATAGTGACAGAATCAATGGTATTGGATAGAGGATACTCCCAGAAGCCTACACAATAGGTCTAGATAGCTGTCAATTAAGCCCCATGAACAAACGGGTTCCCCGTGGCGGAAGCTCAGCCCTCCTGCGAGCCAACAGGTAAGGCACCACACCTGGTAACACTATATGTTTCTCTGCACCCACAGTATAATCTGCGATTGGGGGGGGAAACCCGTTACATATGTATGTATTTTGTGTGGGGATTGTTTGTGTGGGGTTGGGGGGGAAAGGAATGAGAGTGAGGAGGGGGATTGATGGAGCAGGATTGAGGCCGGGGGGGGGGGTAATTGATGGGGGGAGAGAGTGAGAGGAGAGGGGTATAAGAGAGGAGAGGTAGGGGAGGAGTGAGTGGGTAAGAAATACATGAGAAGAGGGGGGAATAGAGGAGGGGGCTCACGAGGTGTAAAATGGGAGGGCTCACAAGACCGACGACAGTCGTAACTCTAGTCCTAGACACCAGGAAATCTGTCTGCAGCCCTGTGTGTGAGTAACGGTCTCATGGTTAAAATGTATACTGTCTTTAACAAAAACAAAGGTTAAAAAAGCTAATCAGGGTCAATTAACCTGTTCCCTGCTGGGTCCCATTGAGCCACCTTATTGTTCAAATTAATATCTGCCACATCACTATACAGAAACTTAACATTTTTTTTTTTTTTTAACTTATCGTTTTTATTGAGTTTTCTTGTGGGTAACAGCTGTAATACAATGCAGAAACAGTACTGCAACAAGCATTTTCAGTATCTCAAAAGTATCTCAACTGTTAGACATTCATCGTCAAGAATTTAACACTATATAACAAAAATTATAAAAAATCAGGAGTGGGGAAAGGAGGGGGGGGAGGGGTGTTGGACGGTTGGGAGGCCACGAGACCGCTCTGTTTTTTCGCTGTCTCTATACTCTCCTCGGCAATTTGGGACACGACTTCTGTATGTCTACTGTACCTGTGTGTATGTCTGGTTGTGTTAAGTATCATTCAGTGCCATGTTTACTGCATCATAGGAGAACGCATTTTCCGACTATCAAAGTAATATTGAGGTCTGTACCACCCCTGGGATGTCCGTCTGGGCCAGCCATGGCGTCCACACTTTTAGAAAATTTTCGCCAGTGTCATTAACTAAACTCGTTAATTTTTCCATCTGGCAGACGTTCCAAATTCTGTTACTAATCTTGGGAATTGAAGGAATTTCGCTTTGCTTCCATAATGCTGCGATCTCGCACCTCACAGCTGTTGCAAAATGAGCAATAAGCTTGAGATCCGTCTTTGCAATGCCCCTGTGCGCTCTACCTAGTAGGAAGAGCCCTGGGTCGAATGGTATTTTGAGGCCCAATATCCTCTCCAGCCAAACTTTGATTGAGTCCCATAGCGGTGCTATCCGAGGGCAAGACCACAGCATATGTAAGAGATCTGCGTTATCTCCACATTGCCGAGGGCATAATGGGGAGTAACCTTTGGTAAATTTTGATAATTTGATTGGGGTCAGGTACCACCTCATCAGGACTTTATATGCGTTCTCCTTTAATGTCGTACAAATCGAACTTTTAGCCGCTGCTGTCGCTATTTGGGACCAGATTTTATCCCCGAACGTCTCGCCAAGATCTGCCTCCCAATTTAACATGTATCTTAGTTTATGTCCGTAGGGGTGGAACCGACTACTTCTCTGTACAACTGCGATATGAGTCCCTTAGTAGATACTTCTCTGAGACAGAGATTTTCAAACGTCGTCAGAGGGGGGTGTGGGTTGTTTTTATTATAGAAGGCTCTGATCTGGAGGTATTTAAAAAATTCAGAGTGGGGGAGTTTTTTGTCTGATTTAATTTGTTCAAATGTCATAATTTTGTCGTTATCCTCCAGATCGTTCAGTCGCGAGATGTTGCTAAGTTTCCAATTTACAAAATTTGTACTTTTGCCTGGATCAAAGTGTGGGTTCCCCCAAAGGGGTGTCATCAGCGTGTTTTTAGTTGTAAGGCCACATCTGAACTTGACTGTATCCCATATTGCCAGTGAATTGGTCATTGAGGAAAGCGGCTGGTGTATAGCTTTTAGTCTCGCTGTTTTTGGGGTCCATATTAGTTGGCATAGTTCCAGTGGGGAACAAGCCGTGCTCTCTAATGCTACCCATCTCTTCAAATCAGGGTTTGTTTGCCATTGAGAAATTTGGTATAATTGGGCCGCTCTATAGTATGATACCAAGCAAGGTACTGCCAAGCCACCTTCTGACGGTTCTTTCAATAATGTTTGTTTATTAATTCTCACCTTTTTGCCCCCCCCATATAAATTTGGATAAGGTGGCTTGTAGCTCGTTTATTTCCGTCAGATTGATGGGCACTGGGAGTGTTTGAAATAGATACAATATGCGTGGGAGTAAGTTCATCTTTATGCTGTATATTTTGCCTATCCATGAAATATTGTATTTGGACCAGCGCCTTATATCTTCTCTCAGGGCCCTGATTAATTTGGGGTAGTAAGCTTTATAAATTTCCTTAAAGGTCCGGGTGATAAAGACCCCAAGGTATTTGATCGCCTTGCTTTGCCACCGGAAGTTGAAGTTAAGTGAGATAAGTTTTTCCTCCGTCTTTGGAATTGTGACATTCAAGGCCTCTGATTTCGTTTGATTTATTTTGAACCCTGAGATTTTGTTGAATTTGTCCAACAAGCTGAAGAGATTGGGAAGAGAGGTAAGGGGCTTGGACAATACCAAGAGGACATCGTCCTCGTAGAGAGCTATCTTATGGGTCTGGGCCTCTATTTCAATCCCTGAGATGTCTGGGTTATCCCGAATTTGGGCCGCCAGTGGTTCCATACACATAGCGAAGAGCAGTGGTGAGAGGGGGCACCCCTGTCTTGTTCCACTCCTGATCTTGAAGAGGTCTGAAGGGAAGCCTTGGTGAATGACTCTAGCTGATGGGCCTGCATAGAGCACCATTACTGCCATGACTAATTTATATTCAAAACCAAATGCTCCAAGCGTATCTCTCAAGTATGCCCAGTCGATCCTATCGAAGGCCTTTTCTGCATCTAGACTTAACACCATAACTTTTACTTTCTTGGAATTGGCTATCTCTAGCAGATCAATGATTCGTCGAACGTTATCGGCCGCTTGTCTATCTTTAACAAATCCAACTTGATCTGGGTGTATCAGTCTAGGTAGGATCTGACATAATCGATTGGCAATTAATTTGGCATAGATTTTGATATCTGTGTTAATGAGTGAGATGGGCCTATAACTCTTACAGTCTAAAGGGTCTTTTCCTGGTTTGTGAATGATTGAAATTGACGCCTGGAGCATTTGCTCGGGGAAGGGAACACCTGTCATTACTTCATTAAACATTTTGAGTAGGTAGGGCGCTAATAATTCGTTGAATTTTTTGTAATAGAGGCCAGAGAAGCCGTCTGGCCCCGGGGCTTTTGAGGCTTTCAATTTGTCAATTACTTGGGAAACCTCTTCTAGAGTTAACTCGCTGCCCAAACATTCTCTCTCCCCAGCTGTCAGCTTTGTCAGTTAGAGCTTGTTAGAAAATTCTCACGAGCTCTGTCTGTATGGCGGTTATGCGCTTAACATGTTTTTAAAGAGGTGCTTGTCACGGTAACTTATGACAAGATATAACAAACACCAAATATCTGGGCTGAACTGAACGAGGCTTAGATATAATAAAATATATTTATTCCTTAAAAAGGTGAACACAGCAATATAGTACAATTAACAGGCAAGAAGGTAACACTTACTTTGGGTTGGGGAATGGAGAAGTATCAGCTAGCAATTCTCCAGCAATCCGGTGACATTCAAGATGAAATCTGAAGAACAAGAACTGTATGGTTGACACAGTTTATATACCTTTGTAAACCTATTCTTAACATTGAATACAGCCTATTGGTGAACAATTATCTGTATCCAATCCTTGACGTGGAAACACAGTTTAACCC
The DNA here is from genome assembly GCF_040206685.1 of Ascaphus truei. NCBI lineage: Eukaryota > Metazoa > Chordata > Amphibia > Anura > Ascaphidae > Ascaphus > Ascaphus truei. The sequence continues at coordinate 314,791,058 of NC_134485.1, forward strand.
AGGCCCTCCAGCTAGTTAGCCCATACATACTGGGACTCTGAGGGTCTTATTTCTGTAGCCCCATAATTAAATCAGGGGTGACGACCAGTCTACCAGATGAAGTATCTGGCAGGATCTTCATTGTTTGTAGGTGTAGATATAACACTTACAAACCACTCCAGTTTGATGCTTCTCTGCCCTCAGGTAAACAGTTAGAGTGGCAGAGTCTTTTGATCAGTACTTGGTTCCTAGACTTTGGGTCACCCCCCTGACCATTTGCATTCCTTTGTGTGAAGGAATCTGCGCGGGTTTTTATCCCCGCCTTGGAATACAATATTAAAGTTAAAACACAGACATATTAAAATATCCGGTTCCGTTAGGTCCAGCAGGTCCAAACTTTCCAGATCTTAAGGCCGGAACTGGGACATCATATGATCCACGTTTCAGACTGCTGCGACCTTCAGAACCAGAGATACACAAATACCACTTAAACCGTTTCATACTTTAACACAAAATTCTCCGCTGTAAAATAAATCACAGTTTGTCACTATACAACTATTAACCCTTGCCCTCCTGCATGGATCCCGGTGTGTGTGTGTGTGTGGTGCAGACACTGACATTATAATGAAAAATGGGAACAAGGGAACATACAGTTTCCTGGCATGACAAGGTGTAAGCCACATTCCTGGACCACAGTCCAGTTAACCCCTTGCCTCTCTGGTGAGGTCAGGGGTGGCCATATGGAGTGCAACCCCTTTAATACCAGCCCAACCCCCCTCTCCCTCTACAGTGCAGTTATTTCAGGGTGTTTCCTTGACACACCCATTGTTCCTACTATAATCCCTATGCTCACACACATTTTTAATTCCTCCCTATACTCTGGCACCTTTCCCACTTCCTTCAAACATGCAACAGTCATACCATTACTCAAAAACAGCATGCTTGACCCTACCTGGCTTTCTAACTATCAAACAGAAAAGAATGGAACTGGGTGCTTCTAGTTAACTAATAATATATCAAGTGTCCTAATGGTGTATATACCCCAATGACAGTGAATAAATTCTGAAAATACCTAACATATAATAAAAGTGACTGTAACCTTATCCACAAGTTAATATAATTAGTGCAATAATATATAGTGAAAATAAATGCAGCAGCTCTACACCCTTATAATGAACTGTCCAAATGGTCCCAAAAGTCACGCGTCGTCTTCCAGGTTAGGGGAGCGCTGTAGATCTCAGGTTGTATATATGAAAAGTGAAAGAAAAATACAAATGATAGTGTAGACCAGGGGGGCGCAAACTTTTTTCCCTGCGCCCCCCTGACGGCTGTCCCCTCGCTCCCGCGCCCCCCCCAACCCCAACTTACCCGCGCTCCTGCGTAATGACGTCACGTTGCCATAGCAACGTGACGTCACATGACCTCGCAGCGTCATTTTGACGCCGCGTTGCCATGGCGCCGCAGGGAGGAAGCCGCCGGAGCCACGGTAAGTTAGGTTTACAGAGGCCCTGCAGCTCCCCCGGCACTTAATTTAAGTGCCTTCGGGAAGCGCGCGGGGCCTCTGTAAACCCCGCGCCCCCCGTCGGCAGTGTCACGCCCCCCCTGGGGGTCGCGCCCCACAGTTTGCGCACCGCTGGTGTAGACAATAATAAAAAACGTGAATCCGAACAATACTGTGTCGGTCTCACTCACAGATTTATTCTGGTCTGAAAAGGCATATCAGAGATCCATCTCTCTCTGATGGGAGCCCTCAAAGATGGAAAGCTTTTTGAAGGTGGCCTTTGAATAGTGTGCTGTACTTGATAGTCTCTAGATTGAGTCCTTATATATTCCTCCCAGGGAATGAAAAAAAGAAAGAGAGCGCACAATAGTGTAGTCGAGTAGAATTAGGGTGTATTGTACATTCTAAACACATATAAATGATGCACTCACATTTTGTAAAAAAGAACAATTCATGGGAGAGAACCGCTGGTTTCTGAAGGTATACGCCGATCAAGCTGCTGCTTCGTCTGCTTCCGCGTACGTCACGCCTGGTCACGTCCTGTGATGGCTCAAATGAGGGCGGAAGAAGCTTCCCTGGATATTCGGCTTCTGCAGGTTGCCAGCACCTTCCCGTATTGATCCTCAGTGGTTTTCCAAACAGCTGATTCTACGCGTTTCACTTTGGCTTCATTAGGAATCATTGTTGGATTCACATTTTTCACAGTATTGTTTGGATTCACATTTTTTATTATTGTCTACACTATCATTTCTAACTATCAGCCTGTCTCCCTCCTGCCTTTTGCCTCTTAACTCCTTGAACGTCGTTTATTCTCTCGCTTGCTCCATTTCTCAACACCTATTCTCTCCTAGACACTCTACAATCTGTCTTCCGCACTGCTCACTCCACTGAAACAGCCCTCACTAAAATAACTAATGACCTCCATGCTGCCAAAGACAGAGGTCATTACACTCTGCTCATATTACTTGACCTCTCTGTAGCATTTGAAAACTGTGGACCACCCTCTTCTCCTTCACATTCTCCATACTCTTGATATTCGTAACAAAGATCTATCCTGGATTTCCTCTTACCTCTCCTATCGTACTTTCAGTGTCTCTTCTGCTAACACCTCCTCCTCTATCGGTCTCTCTGTGGGGGTACCCCAGGGCTCTGTCCTGGGACCTCTCCTCTTTACTCTGTATACACTCTTTCTAGGTGACCTAATCACATCTCTTGGATTCAAATATCACCTTTATGCTGATGACACGCACATTTACTTTTCAACCCCTCTGAAATTACGCCTGCTGTACAGACAGTTTCTGAATGTCTCTCTGCAAAATCATCCTGGATGGCCCTCCAACAACTTAAACTTAACATGTCAAAAACAGATTGTAGAGGGAGAGGGGGGTTGGCCCGGTATTAAAGGGGTTGCACCCCATATGGCCACCCCCTGACCTCACCAGGGAGGCAAGGGGTTAACTGGACTGTGGTCCAGGAATGTGGCTTACACCTTGTCATGTCAGGAAAATGTATGTTCCGCTGTTCCCATGTTTCATTATAATCCTGTATTTTAATGTTTTAAAGTGCATTTCTGTATCTCCAGCTCTGGAGGTCGCAGAGAGTTGATATTTGGCCAATGTGTGGAGTCACTGTAGGCATTAAAAACTGGAAAATTTCGACCCACTGAGCCCACCAGAATGGAACTTATTAATATGTGTAGATATTAAAGTGTACTGCACCGACACACTTTATTCGAGCAAATACCCGGTATGTACCTGGCAGATACCTGGAATGCGCCGCTCCTCACCTCTGACAAGCCCCGTTGCATTTGCCTTCCCAGCCTGGGTTCATGCCTGGCTGATGGGCGGCTGATCTGTTAAATGATAATGATTAGGATTTAATAGGCTGCAATGCTTCGCGTGTCTACCAGATGGCATAAATTCATGAATTGTAATGCAGTATATATATATATACTGTGCAGTATTGCAGCCAGAGGGAATAAAATGCTTCAATCCCTGCCTAGAAAATAACTCAATGCACTCGGGCAGAAAACAGTCACAAACCTCAATACACCCGGGTATACCCGAATTCGTGGGACTAGCCGAGCTCGAATAAAGTGTGTCGCCAGTGTATATGTATGGTATTTTGGATCTGCCCTGAAAATGCAGACTCCATCTGCTATGCTAATAGGTCATGAAGGGCAGCCGGCTGATTGAGCCTAAGCACTGTGATCAAAAGTTAACTGCCTGATTGTTTACCCTAAGTACTAATCAACAGATCAAGTACTAATCAACAGACTCTGCCACTCTAATTGTTACCTGAGGGTGGAGAATCATCAAACTGGAGTGGTTTGTAAGTGTTATGTCTACACCTACAAACAATGCAGATACTTCATTTGATAGACTGGTCGTCGCCCCTAATTTAATTATGGGGCTACCCAGAGTCCCAGTACACATGGGCTAATTAGCTGGGGGGCATGGGTTAATCTGTGTCTCCAAATTAGGGATTGGATACAGATAATTGTTCACCAATAGTCTGTATTCAATGTTAAGAATAGGGTTACACAGGTATATAAACTAAGTTTTTAGTTGTGCTTCTGATTCCACCTGGAATGTCACCGGATTGCTGGAGAATTGCTAGCTGATACTTCTCCATCCCCCAACCCTAAGTAAGTGTTACCTTCTTGTCTGTTAATTGTACTATATTGCTGTGTTCACCTTTTTTTAAGGAATAAATATATTTTGTTATATCTAAGCCTCGTTCAGTTCAACCCAGATATTTGGTGTTCATTATATCTTGTCATAAGCTACCGTGACACAGATCTCCTCATATTTCATCCCAAGCCTGGCCCCACTGTCTCCTACCACATTACTGTTGGAAGTTCTGTCATACACCCAGTAGCCCAAGCATGTTTCCTGGGTGTCCCACTCGACTTCTTTCTCACATTCTCCTTTCACATTCAAAAAGTATCTAAAACATGTCGCTGTCTCCCCTACAATCTATCCTAAACGCTTCTGCCTGAATCCCTTTAATCTTTCCTAAATCTGTCTCAACGTCTCCCCTGCTGAAATCCTTCTCATGGCTTCCTATCAAATCCCGCATGTCACAGTCAATTCTCCTCCTCACTTTCAAAGCTTTACACTCTTCTGCCCCTCCTTACATCTCAGCCCTAATTTCTAGCTATGCACCATCCTGACTCTTACAATCTGCTCAAGGATGTCTTCTCTCTACTCCCTTTGTATCTAATGCCATTTCCCACCTTAATCCCTTTTCACTGACTGCCCCACACGTTCTTCCCATCATTCTGGTACAGGTTGATCTTAGTTTCATCTGTCCAAAGAATGCTGTTCCAGAACTGGGCTGGCTTTTTTAGATATTGTTTGGCAAAGTCTAAGAAAAAAGTGTGGAGAAGGCTTGGAACGGCTCATGATCCGAAGCATACCACATCATCTGTAAAACACGGCAGTGTGATGGCATGCATGGCTTACAATGGCACTGGGTCACTAGTGTTTATTGATGATGTGACAGAAGCAGCCAGGTGAATTCTGAAGTGTATAAGGATATATTGTCTGCTCAGATTCAGCCAAATTCTGCGAAGTTGATTGGACGGCGCTTCACTTTACAGACCCAGGAGTTTTTAAGGCAAAAAAGTGGAATATTCTGCAATGGCCGAGTCAATCACCTGATCTCAACTCGATCGAGCATGCATTTCACTTGCTGAAGACAAAACGTAAGGCACAAAGTCCCACGAACAAACAACAACTGAAGATAGCTGCAGTAAAGGCCTGACAAAGCATCCCCCCTCCCCCGGCAGCAGAGATAGGGTGTACAGGGAAATAGAAAACAGTTGGGACACAGTTTCTGTGATTTCTGTGATTTGACCGAGTTTAGACCTGTTCAAAGGGGTATTTAGCTCAGTGGTTCCCTTATTCTTCTCAGGGTTCTGTTTGTAAATCCGTGCCAGCTTGTGAAAAGGAGTTCATAATTGGAAAAAGGGCACCAGGAACTTTTCAACTTGAGTTTATTGAACAAAAGCATTATCCTTGACAATCAGGACAGGTTTTCAGGCAGACAATACACAGAATCCATCTCCGGCATTTAGAGGAAGTCTATCACTGATTCCTACATAAATCTGGGGATAGAACCTAGCTTAAATCTACTCCCAGTCCATACTTAAACTTGGGAATAGAAATAGATCAATCCCACCCCCAGGTCCCTACTTAAACCTGAAGCTGGATTGCTTCCTGCACAAATGCTTCTGTAACTGGTACCTATCTAGGGCCCTGTACTATGGGATACTGTCCCTGCATAGAAAACAAGAAAGATGGCTTACATACCCCACAGGCTAGCTTAGCCTGGAGACCCCCCTTCGATGGGTCTGGAGTTGGGGTACAAATTAGAAAAGATCCCTGGTGTTACAGATCCTGGGATGAAAAGAGAAAAACCTGGCGCCAAAAGTTCTATGGAAAGTCCTGTACTCCTCAGGGGATCAGCACACTTGCTCCACAGGCCATGTATAGGAAAAAACACAAACACAGATCATAGTGCAACTCTGCAGGGTAAAAACAATGCTACACTACACACATAACATAGAGACTCCTAGTGACATATAAAACACTAATTTATTATATAAAAAGAACTATGCCATAAAATGGTAGGACAAATTAGAACACCGCTGGTCATCCAAGATGGAAAAATCAGAACCCTACTTACAAGCAGCAAGGCATATACTCGCGATGTAACAGAGAGTCCTCTTGGCGCTGATGGTATCTTGGCAGAGTTGTTTTCCCGCTGCGCTGCGGCTCTCGTGCCCACTCTGCCTCCAGGGGTTACCAGGAACAGTGACAGTGACGGAGGCCCGCTCATGGAGCACACAGCTCAACACTGCGTTGGGCCACTCTACTCACTTCCCCCTCCGGTTCAACAGGCTGTCTCTGCGTGCCCGCTAGCGAGTGTGCCCGTGCCCTTAAAGGGACAGTACATGCGTCCTGTATGCCAAGGGCTGACAATTGTAAAAGGCTCCAAAAACGAACCAAGTGTCCCAAATGAGTCCAGTACCAACACAAAGTGACTGTGTCACCTGCCCTACGCGTTTCGTAGACGTTACTCTACTTCCTCAGTGGCTACAACAACTGATACTAGGTGACATACATATATACCCTAACCAATTAAAAACTAATTGACCAATTACAGCTAAATAGCCTGCATGTCATTAGTATCAAATCACTATGTCTCTTACTACTTACTATACATAGAAATACAAAAATACATAAAAACATACAGATTAACGACACATAACTATATATCCTAAATATCCAATTGGAGTATCATAACTTCATATGTATATACCAAAAATACCAGAATGTGGCCAAAGGATAAACAAACATTCTAAACCACTTATTGTGCACATGCCTTTGCAAATAATTAGACAGAGTCAGATAGGTAAAGTGCTATCCATTGGACCATGGTTGCACTTAGTACTAATTGATATCGCTTTAGAGTCACATCATTGATGCTTACATTAACCTTTTCATCTACCCAAAAATGAACCCAGCTCAAAATCAATATTAAGGCCGTTTGGGGATAGAGTCTTAAGTTCATAAATCCAAAAAGCCTCTCTCCTATTGATGTGTTGGATATTATTACCACCTCTCCAATTTGGTGTACACAATTCAATAGGTTGACAGATAAGGCCCTTTGGATTTTTACCATGATGAACCAAAAAGTGGTGGGACACACTGTGTGATGTTAAACCCTTTTTAATATTGTAGACGTGTTCATATATGCGTCTTTGGAACATACGCCCAGTGCGACCCACATATTGCAGGCCACACGGGCACTGCAACATATAAATAACAAACTCTGACTTACATGTAATATGTGACATGATTTTATAGCTTTTGGCAGTAACGTTAGAATGAAATTCTGTACTACAACAACTATACTTACAGGCTATGCATTTGTTACATGGTCTGAACCCATTCTTAACCTGAATGTTGGTCATTTTTATTTCCTCTTGGCTTAAAGGATAACTTGGTGCCAATTTATTCTTAAAGTTACAAGCTTTTTTAAAAACAATAGATGGCTGTGGTGTCAAAAACTTTGAAAGAGTTGCATCCTGTAACAATATAGGCCAATGTTTGGCAAAAATATTCCTTATTTTGGGGGCCATAGCATTATATTGTGTTACAAAGGAAATATTATTTCTCACTTGGTCTCCCCCTTTATCCTTATATTCCAGGAGTTTATCCCTGTCCATATTTTGAACTAAAGAGATAGTATTCTCTAGTACATCTATCGGATAATTACGTTCTATAAACTTATTTTTGAGTTCATCCGCCTGTTCTGCAAAAGACTCCAAACTGGAACAATTGCGCCTGAGACGGATGAACTGTCCCTTCGGAATATTCCGAATCCATTGTGGATTATGGTGACTGTTAGCCATAACATAATTGTTGGCCTGGACAGGCTTAAAAAATGTTTGTGTATGAATATGATCATCGACAATACTAATATTTAAATCCAAAAAGTTGATGGTTGTTTCAAAAAGTCAAACTCATCCTGCGTGATAGTCCCGCATCTAAGAGGGTAACTAATTCAGAGTTTGAGGAAGACAACACCCTATCCTCTGTTCTTAAGGCCTTTTTGATGGATGGGATTAGATTTATATTAACCCATAATTATTTTTGTTATAATTTACAGTATTTTTTGCAGATATGTGGTACCGCTATGGGCACGAGGTTTGCACCAAGTTACGCGAACCTCTTTATGGGAGAATGGGAGAAGGAGACCATTTGGAACAACTGCCCATTTGGTGCAAGCCTCGTGCTCTGGCGGCGCTACATTGATGACGTTATTTTTATTTGGGATGGGGAACTGGATCTATTAGATGAATTCATTTTATACCTTAATGATAACCATAGAAATTTAAAATTAATATGCCAATACGATAAAACAACCATCAACTTTTTGGATTTAAATATTAGTATTGTCGATGATCATATTCATACAAAAACATTTTTTAAGCCTGTGCAGGCCAAAAATTATGTAATGGCTAACAGTCACCATAATCCACAATGGATTCCGAATATTCCGAAGGGACAGTTCATCCGTCTCAGGCGCAATTGTTCCAGTTTGGAGTCTTTTGCAGAACAGGCGGATGAACTCAAAAATAAGTTTATAGAACGTAATTATCCGATAGATGTACTAGAGAATACTATCTCTTTAGTTCAAAATATGGACAGGGATAAACTCCTGGAATATAAGGATAAAGGGGGAGACCAAGTGAGAAATAATATTTCCTTTGTAACACAATATAATGCTATGGCCCCCAAAATAAGGAATATTTTTGCCAAACATTGGCCTATATTGTTACAGGATGCAACTCTATCAAAGTTTTTGACACCACAGCCATCTATTGTTTTTAAAAAAGCTAGTAACTTTAAGAATAAATTGGCACCAAGTTATCCTTTAAGCCAAGAGGAAATAAAAATGACCAACATTCAGGTTAAGACCATGTAACAAATGCATAGCCTGCAAGTATAGTTGTTGTAGTACAGAATTTCATTCTAACATTACTGCCAAAAGCTATAAAATCATGTCACATATTACATGTAAGTCAGAGTTTGTTATTTATATGTTGCAGTGCTCGTGTGGCCTGCAATATGTGGGTCGCACTGGGCGTATGTTCCAAAGACGCATATATGAACACGTCTACAATATTAAAAAGGGTTTAACATCACACAGTGTGTCCCACCACTTTTTGGTTCATCATGGTAAAAACCCAAAGGGCCTTATCTGTCAACCTATTGAATTGTGTACACCAAATTGGAGAGGTGGTAATAATATCCAACACATCAATAGGAGAGAGGCTTTTTGGATTTATGAACTTAAGACTCTATCCCCAAACGGCCTTAAAATTGATTTTGAGCTGGGTTCATTTTTGGGTAGATGAAAAGGTTAATGTAAGCATCAATGATGTGAATCAAAAGCGATATCAATTAGTACTAAGTGCAACCATGGTCCAATGGATAGCACTTTACCTATCTGACTCTGTCTAATTATTTGCAAAGGCATGTGCACAATAAGTGGTTTAGAATGTTTGTTTATCCTTTGGCCACATTCTGGTATTTTTGGTATATACATATGAAGTTATGATACTCCAATTGGATATTTAGGATATATAGTTATGTGTCGTTAATCTGTATGTTTTTTTGTATTTCTATGTATAGTAAGTAGTAAGAGACATAGTGATTTGATACTAATGACATGCAGGCTATTTAGCTGTAATTGGTCAATTAGTTTCTAATTGGTTAGGGTATATATGTATGTCACCTAGTATCAGTTGTTGTAGCCCCTGAGGAAGTAGAGTAACGTCTACGAAACGCGTAGGGCAGGTGACACAGTCACTTTGTGTTGGTACTGGACTCATTTGGGACACTTGGTTCGTTTTTGGAGCCTTTTACAATTGTCAGCCCTTGGCATACAGGACGCACGTACTGTCCCTTTAAGGGCACGGGCACACTCGCGCGCGGGCGCAGAGACAGCCTGTTGAACCGGAGGAGGAAGTGAGGAGAGTGGCCCAATGCAGTGTTGAGCTGTGTGCTCCACGAGCGGGCCTCCGTCACTGTCACTGTTCCTGGTAACCATGGAGGGAGAGTGGGCACGAGAGCCACAGCGCAGCGGGAAAACAACTCTGCTAAGATACCATCAGCGCCAAGAGGACTCTCTGTTACATCGCGAGTATTTGCCTTGCTGCTTGTAAGTAGGGCTCTGATTTTTCCATCTTGGATGACCAGCGGTGTTCTAATTTGTCCTACCATTTTATGGCATAGTTCTTTTTATATAATAAATTAGTGTTGTATATGTCACTAGGAGTCTCTATGTTATGTGTGTAGTGTAGCATTGTTTTTACCCTGCAGAGTTGCACTATGATCTGTGTTTGTGTTTTTTCCTATACATGGCCTGTGGAGCAAGTGTGCTGATCCCCTGAGGAGTACAGGACTTTCCATAGAACTTTTGGCGCCAGGTTTTTCTCTTTTCAAGCACTTTCTGCTAGTACTGGCAGTATTACTAGGCAGCCTTATATTTATTTTGTTATTTGTCACAATGGTGTTGTAATCTTTAGCGCTTGTCACATTTGTTTCTTTTTCACAGATCCTGGGATGCTTTCCTTGGTGATGTGGTTCTCTTTGGGGGTCTGAGGATAAAAGGGTGGGTCCCCGCCTTTTATACTTAAAGCTGCAGTTCAGTCAATATCCTGCATGTGTGTTTTTTTTAATAAATCAGTTCTGTAGTAAGAAATAATACTTTTAGCATTTTCTGTTTTTAAAAAAACAACTTTGAAAGACCAATTTTCTTGTATTCTATTTTAACAGCCACTTGCTAAGGCACCGCCCCTTCATGTCCTGTCACAAGCCCTGGCACACCCCTTTGTCAGCCCTGCCCTCCCTCTAGCACATGTCAGTGCAGTAGTGCTCATGAATATTCATGAGCTTCCACTGACAGACAAGCAGATTATAAACAAATCCCAGCTTTTAATATTTCACCAAATTTCGACCTATCAATACATGGAGAACGAATTGACCTGCAGCTATACAGTTCTTTAGGTAATTAGAGATTGCACACATGAAACTAGTGAAGTAAAAAAATTAATATAAAAAAAAAAAAAGACTGAACTGCAGCTTTAAAGAGTGGCCAACACTCTGCTCCCAGTAACTGGGCAGAATAATTGTTGCCACTTGTCACCGCACCAGACATGTGACCCTCTAGCAAGTTCCAGAGAATCACATGTGCCTTGAAGTGCAACAATTTAGTAACATAACAGGAAATTGACTCACATGTCTAGCCTGGTGAGACATTAACCCTTGCACTGCCTGTAGCTACCAGGGCTGACATGCAGGGCAATGGGAATTTTTAGTAGGGTGCTACATATCATTAACGAGAGTGGAAAGCTCTATAGCATTTCTGGCTATTAATACCAAAATGTATTCACTGTGTCTATCTAGAGTATTTGCCATTAATTAGCACTGAATAAGGTGGTTCACAGCAATTAACTTATTCTGATTAGTGCCTCAAGATACTAGCCACATGCTGCTGAAGTAATTTAGACAAGCAATTGGATGAACGTGCCTTCAGGGGCTAACTTTTTAGTCTTTAGACTTCAGTGTGTCTGTATTTGTTGGTCATTCTTTAGATCTACTCTATTTTAAGTTACATTGTATTTGTACCACATCTATGATAAAATTTGATCATTTTGATCCGTCTGCGCCGGACGTTGGGCCCGCCCTCTAAATTCGCGTGCGGGACTGGAGGCCTCTCCCCCCCAAAGTATGTGTATTTGTTCTTGGGTGGAGGGATATGTGTATATATGTGATTCTTGGGGGGAAGGTGTTTGTGTGTGTAATTATTGGGGGGAGGTGTGTGTTTTTCTTGTGAGGGGGGGAAGAGCGTGAATCTTTAGGATGGGGGTGATTCTTGGAGGGGAGGTGTATGTGTGTGATCCGAGGGGTGTTGTGATTCTAGGGTGGGGGGGGTGTATGTGTGATTATTGGGGGGGGGAGGTGTGTATGAGATTCTTGGGGGTGAGGGAGAGGTTTGTAGGTGGTGGATTGAGTGTGGAGTGGAGATTGAGTGTGAGAGGAGGGGGCTATTAATTTAGTGAGCAAAAAAGGTGGTGTAGTAGAGAGATGTGGAGTAGTTTGAGGGAAATGTGAGAGGGGGAAGAATGGAAGAGCGATAGAGAGGGGGAAAAGAGAAAATAAAGTAGGGCGAGTCAAAGATGAATAATACATTAAAAAATATATTTTGTCCTGGTTTGTCACTTTAAAAATATGGTAACCTTAGGTTTATTGCAGGGACGCCTGTGATATTTCTGCTGCTAGTAAGTGGATTTATTTTATTTTTTGCAATTTCAGTCTCTGACCACCAGGATACACTGTGAATATATTTGTTTGTCGGTGGCAAGTACTGTGCAGTGCAGAACTTCCTAAAAATAGTTTTCGCTTTTATACACAAATATTTTTAATGCTGTGTTGCTATTATACAGCAATTGTAGGATTTAGTCTAAGATTCAAACAGCTTGAGCCTAAAAACCTACCCAATAACCAGGGTATGAGAAAAAAAAAGCACATATTTTAGATACTTATTAAAAAATGTTAAAAATGGTTAATTATGATTAATTAAAACACAACCTTTATTTATATACAATTCAAATTTATGTTCACCTCTAAGTGATAAAATAAAAAGACAATATCATGCTGATGAATTTCATTAAAAGTGTAGAACCTGTGTGTGGGTAAATGGAAAGCTGTTGCTCGCAATTACAAAAAGAAGTAGCACTCCTGGTTTGATTATTTTTTAAAAAATAGGCTTGTAGCAGGGGGTCTCCAGAGCTGAACTACATTTATTTCAGATCCGGGGAGACCCCTGATTCCAGAGATGCCGTTAGCCCTAGCAATCCCAGCTGGATCTGCCATTATAGATTTTTACCTTCCAAATTTGCACCTCCGCGCATTTAGTGGGAAGAGAAGTGATTAGACTGTAAATATATGATAGATGAATACTAATTGGGAATAGTGAACCTTTATTTCTGAGCCTAAAAATCTGTTCCACCATATATACATTATCTCTACTCTACTCAAACCACCCTCAGCTGCCTCTCCTTCCTCCATCTCCGCTCAGGACTTTGCTGACTATTTTAAGGAAAAGGTGGAATCCATACGGCAGAACATCACCTCTGTTTCTTCCTCCCATCCTACACCTCTTCCTAACTCTCCTCCTGCCTTCCTTGACTCTTTTTCCACTGTCTCAGAGGAGGATGTATCGCTGTTGATCGCCTCTTCTCCCTCTACCACTTGCCCTCTTGACCCCATTCCCTCCCATCTCCTAAAACCTCTTGCTCCTACTATAATCCCTACGCTCACACACATTTTTAACTCCTCCCTCTGCTCTGGAACCTTTCCATCCTCCTTCAAACATGCAACAGTCATGCCATTACTCAAAAACAGCAAGCTTGACCCTACCTGTCTTTCTAACTATCGACCTGTCTCCCTCCGGCCTTTTGCCTCTAAACTCCTTGAACGTCTTGTATTCTCTCGCTTGCTCCATTTTCTCAACACCTATTCTCTCCTAGACCCTCTACAATCTGGCTTCCGCACTGCTCACTCCACGGAAACAGCCCTCACTAAAATAAGTGACGACCTCCATGCTGCCAAAGACAGAGGTCATTACACTCTGCTCATATTACTCGACCTCTCTGCAGCATTTGACACCGTGGACCACCCTCTTCTCCTTCACATTCTCCATACTCTTGGTATTCGGAACAAAGCTCTATCCTGCATCTCATCCTACCTCTCCCATCGTACTTTCAGTGTCTCTTCTGCTAACATCTTCTCCTCCTCTATTGATCTCTCTGTGGGGGTACCCCAGGGCTCTGTCCTGGGACCTCTTCTCTTTTCTCTGTACACAGAAACCAAAGTTTCTGAATGTCTCTCTGCTATATCATCCTGGATAGCCCTCCGCCGCCTAAAACTCAACATGGCTAAAACAGAGCTCCTCATACTTCCTCCCAAACCTGGCCCTACTACCTCCTTCCACATTACTGTTGGAACTACGATCATTCACCCAGTAGCCCAAGCACGCTGCCTAGGGGTCACACTCGACTCCTCTCTCACATTGGCCCCTCACATTCAAAACATTTCTAAAACCTGTCGCTTTTTCCTCCGCAATATAACAAAGATACACACTTCTGTTGCTCGACTGCTAAAACTCTGACTCAGGCTCTCATTCTCTCCCATCTTGATTACTGTAACCTCCTGCTGTCCGGCCTTCCTGCCTCTCACCTGTCTCCCCTACAATCTATCCTAAACGCTGCGGCCAGAATCACTCTACTCTTTCCTAGATCTGTCTCAGCATCTCCCCTCCTGAAATCCCTCTCCTGGCTTCCGATCAAATCCCGCATCTCACACTCCATTCTTCTCCTCACTTTTAAAGCTTTACACTCTTCTGCCCCTCCTTACATCTCAGCCCTAATTTCTCGTTATGCACCATCCAGACTCTTGCGTTCTTCTCAAGGATGTCTTCTTTCTACCCCCTTTGTATCTAAAGCCCTCTCCCGCCTTAAACCTTTTTCACTGACTGCCCCACACCTCTGGAATGCCCTTCCCCTCAGTACCCGACTTGCACCCTCTCTATCCACCTTTAAGACCCACCTTAAGACACACTTGCTTAAAGAAGCATATGAATAGCACTGTGGATATTCTGAACACATGATACATAAAGTTTGGCCCCCTGCAGATGCACTTACCAGAACTCCCTCCTACTGTCTCTGTACGTTCTCCCTACCTACCAATTAGACTGTAAGCTCCTCGGGGCAGGGACTCCTCTTCCTTAATGTTACTGTTATGTCTAAAGCACTTATTCCCATGATCTGTTATTTATATTATCTGTTATTTATTTTATTACCACATGTATTACTACTGTGAAGCGCTATGTACATTAATGGCGCTATATAAATAAAGACATACAATACAATACAATCCCAATACCTGCAGTATTGTCCTCTGCCAAAAGAAAATGTTCTCCAGTGAAACGCCTACAACTACAGTGTACAGTATGTGTTTTCCAGGGACATGTGTGCTGTACATACTGCTCGTAGTGTCAATGTTCTATTGCACACCGTGGAATGCATAATAATAATAATAATGTATAACCTGCGTGCCAGGACACATTATGAAAAATGTATTTTTGACTGAAATGTAAGAAGTATACAGTTCCATATCTTTCCCCTTTATTTTGCCCAAACATTTTTATTTTAAAGTTTGGATCAGCTCGGTGGGATGTGGTCTGGCAACCGGATTTTAGTGTGTATGTTGCATTGAATACAAGTACTATACGAGTATAACATCGTACATACATGCTTTTACAGGCTAACCACCGACCGCACTACAACACAACCTACCCCACCCAACGCAATCTCTATCGTGCACACTTTCAAATAAATAAAATTATATGCAGGAAAACCCTTACCTAATGTATATTAAAAATATTGGACAAGCTTACTATTGTTTTTGTGTGGGGGAGGTGATAGAGTTACAGTATGTGTGACCATATAATCAGTATTCAATAGACATGTCATAGAGTTAATGACATACCAGGCAACTTCAACTCAAAATGTTGTTAGGAATTGTGTGGTAGTGCTGTCTCTTGTGCAGTTCTACCTGTAAGATTGTACATAATACCGCGCTCCTCCCTGTAGAAGTTTGCTGCTAGTAAAAAGATAGGCCTTACATATAGAAAAACAAAAAGAACGATTACCAATTAGGCTAAAATAAAATAGAGATCTCATGAATAAGGGTTATTTAGTTAAACCCTTTGGCCAAAGCATTATAAGCCTGAAGCCAATGTCAAGGCATAACCACATTTGCAGGTACCTACACTGATTATATGTATTATTTATTTATTTATTTATAAAATATTTTACCAGGAAGTAATACATTGAGAGTTACCTCTCGTTTTCAAGTATGTCCTGGGCACAGAGTAAAACAAATAATACTTGGTTACAAATACAGTTACATAAATGAACAGGGTATACATTATATACAAGACATTGCGTGCACAGTTAAAGAAAATATATATTATGGGCGTATGAAACAGTTACAGACCAGGTTAAAATGTGAGACAGCCTTGGATTTGAAAGAACTTAAGCTGGTGGTGGATGTGAGAGTCTCTGGTAGGTTGTTCCAGTTTTGGGGTGCACGGTAGGAGAAGGAGGAACGGCCGGATACTTTGTTGAGCCTTGGGACCATGAACAGTCTTTTGGAGTCTGATCTCAGGTGATAGGTGCTGCATGTGGTAGGGGTGAGGAGCTTGTTCAGGTAGCTGGGTAGCTTGCCCATGAAGAATTTAAAGGCAAGACAGGAAAGGTGAACTTTGCGCCTAGACTCTAGTGATGATCAATCTAGTTCTTTGAGCATTTCGCAGTGATGTGAGTTGTAGTTGCATTGGAGAACAAAATTACAAATTGAATTGTAGAGGGTGTCAAGTTTGCTAAGGTGGGTTTGAGGTGCCGAGCCATATACTATGTCTCCATAGTCAATAATTGGCATTAGCATCTGCTGTGCGATACGCTTTCTGACCAGGAGACTTAGGGAGGATTTGTTCCTGTAAAGTACCCCTAGTTTGGCGTAGGTCTTGGTTGTCAGGGTATCAATGTGCATCCCGAATGTTAAGTGGGAGTCAAACCATAAGCCCAGGTATTTAAAACTAGTGACAGGTGTTAGGGTGGTGTTAGCGTTGGTTCTAATCAGGAGCTCAGTCACTGGAAGCTTTTCAAATTTAGTCTTGGTCCCAAATACCATTGTTACCGTCTTGTCAGTGTTTAAAAACAGTTTGTTTTGAGAAATCCAGTTTTCGAGTCTCAAAAAGTCAGACTGAAGTATGTGTTGAAGGTCAGAGAGGCTATGGCTGTGTGCATATAGGATTGTGTCATCTGCAAACATGTGTATTGAGGCTTCCTTACAAGCTGTGGGAAGATCATTAATGAACACTGAGAAGAGTAGGGGCCCCAGAACAGAGCCTTGCGGGACACCACAGGTGATATCCAGGGGGTTGGAGTTAGAGCCTGAGATGGACACATGTTGGGATCTTCCTGATAGGTAGGACTGAAACCAGTTTAAAGCATGCTTCCCTATTCCAGAGCTCTGGAGTTTGTTAAGCAGGATAGCATGATCAACTGTGTCAAAAGCCTTTGTAAAATCTAGGCATACTGCACAAGTGAGTTGTCCCCGTTCCATTCCACACTGTATTTCATTGCAAACTTTTAGCAGGGTAGTTACGGTGGAGTGTTTGGGACGAAAGCCAGATTGGAATTGGCTAGGGAAATTTGTTTTGGTATAGAAATCGCTTAGTTGGGAGTGGACACATTTTTCCATGACTTTGGATAGAATTGGGAGAAGTGAGATTGGCCTGTAGTTTGAGACAGTGTTTTTGTCCCCACTTTTGAAGATTGGGACAACTCTGGCAGTTTTCCAGGTCTTAGGGATATGGCCTGCAGACAGGATAGAGTTGACTATGGAAGCAATTGGTTTGGCAATGGCTGGGGCACCAAGTCGTAGGAACCTAGATTGTAGTAAGTCTGGTCCACATTGGCTGCTTAGTTTTAGTTTGAGGAGCGCATGTATAATCTCCTCTTCAGATACTGGGCCAAATTGAAAATTGTGGGCAGTGTTGGGAGGGGGTGGGATTATAGGGGTACTCCCAGGATGAGATTCAGGTTTGTGGTTTGGGCTGCGTTTCGCTAATAAGTTAGTGGCACACCCCACAAAGTAATCATTGAATGCATTTGCAATGTCAGTGGGGTTTCTCAGAGAAATATCCCCCTTAGTGATATTACTTGGTTGTTGATGGTTAGGAGGCTGGAATATATTGTTGATAACCTTCCAGAAGTTAGCTGGGTTTGATGTATTTTGGTGGAGATTGTCAGAGTAATATTGTGCTTTTGCATGCCTTGTTTGCCTTGTGCACATGTTCCGCATGCATCTGTAGTGATTGAGATCCTTGGTAGTGCCAGTACTTTGTAGCTTTTCCACAAGGCATCCCTGAACTGGTATAGTGCTATAACAGTCAGGTGTAACCCATGGAAGGTGGGCCCCCCGTACCCTTATTTTGCATAGTGGAGCATGGGTATCGCAGAGTTTTAAGAACTCAGATTGGAAATAGTCGAGCGCAGAATCAGGGTCGGGAATTAAATCGATTCTGTGCCATGGGCAGTTGGTAAGGTCATCCAGAAACTGTTGTGGGTTAAAGTTTTTAAATGTTCTAGTGAGGAGAACTTTAGGGCTTGAATGGAGCGGTTTAATTTTCCTTACACAGTACACTATTGCATGGTCACTGAAAATATCAGGAAGGATGCCAGATGATTGGATTCTGCTGGAGTTTGAGGAGAGAATCCAGTCTAGCAAGGAATGGTTATGCGATTTCAGGTTTATCCGTGTGGGTTGGGAAATGAGTTGCGATAGGTTAAGTGACTTGAGTTGTATCTGGATTTTTGTGGTTTTTAGGGTCAAGCCAATTGAAGTTGAAATCCCCAAGAACTAGCAGCTCACTCTTCTCATTGTAATTAATGTCCCATGGACTAGTGACAAATGTGACAAACACTGAAGGGGTTAAATAAAGCATATGCTTTTGTGAGCAGTGCAATTAAAAGCTGGTTAAAGCCAATATCATAGTTACATTTAGTATAGAGGTAAACTGTGGGTGCATAAATTCCCTGGTGTGAATATAATAAAACTTACATATTATATCTTTCTGTCAGTCTTATACATTTACCTACTCTTGGAGGGTG
The DNA here is from genome assembly GCF_040206685.1 of Ascaphus truei. NCBI lineage: Eukaryota > Metazoa > Chordata > Amphibia > Anura > Ascaphidae > Ascaphus > Ascaphus truei. The sequence continues at coordinate 314,809,861 of NC_134485.1, forward strand.
ATGTGCAGACTGACACTGAAGTGTAATATACCTGAACTACTGAACTAATTGGAAAATTGGTTGGGGCTCTTTCCTGAAGGGAGAAGACATACACCTCCAAGAAAATGCAATTTTATTAGGCTAATTGGTTGGAGTGCCGGAATCGTTCTTTTTGTTTTTCTACCTGTAATATGATGAACAAATAGATGAAATAATTAAAGACTGTGTTCCATTGAATTGTTGCGCATGAAAAGGTAGTTCTTACATTAATGATACAAGAGAAAAAAAAGTGTGAAGGGCACTCTTTAGTGGTATAAGTGAAAATCAATGAAGTGTTAATCACAATAGTGTATCAATCACAATAATTCACATTCACATTAGTATCAAAATCGTGCCTTCTGTGCTCTGTGAGTATATATACTAATATAACAGATACATGTGAAGAAAGGAATACAAAAAACAACATAATAAAGTGCATGCACTATATCATAAAAAGTGAAAAAATGCAGCTCAAACCCCTAAGAAGAATAGTTAGAGTTGTCCTCTGTAGACAAGTATAACGAAGAATTGGGGAGTGCAGATGTTACCATATAAAGAAAACATAAAAATACAACAAGGTGCAATATGTTTCAACTGGGTATGGATTTCTTAGGGTATTCTGTAAAGTGGGGACTCACATTCTTTTAAATAAAAGACAGCATTTTCCAAATCTGTTTGGCTGAAGTTTTCAGGTTTAGAACGGGTCCCCGATCTTCCTTGAACCACTGGTAGTGTGTGTGTCTAGTAGTTCCTCGGTGATGTGGTGATTTCAATAGAAACAGAAGCAAACCATAGTGTAAACTGTATAGAATGGTAGGTTATAAAAAATGTTTGCACAAACACACTTACATTTTAAACATATACAGTAGCCTTGGCTGGTCCAGTTATCTTTCTGCCCCCTTGTCACGTAAGTTCTCCTAGGAACAGACAGTGACAGACTGTCTTGTGTGGTCCCCCCCCCCCCCTCACACAGCCTCCCTGAGTGGCTGGAGAGGTGGTGACACTGGGTCTGTGTTGCAGCCTATCATGGTGCAGACCCTGTGCTCTACCCTTTTGCAGTAGCCATTAGTCTGAGCTATTGAAATGTTTACATTTAAGAGGTGGGTTCAAAGGTTTAAAATGGATGGACTGTCCTCGCTCAACCCAGGGTAAATAGATATTGTTGTGGGTGCAACCTAGAAGATGTTTTACAAACGAGTGGTGTGCGTAGTGCCGCATGTAGAAAGATATCCTATATATGGTGCACACCTAGTGGTAATAAGTGTGGTTTATGAAATGGTTATTTAGGATATTATGTAACTTTTAATATACCTTTGTACAACAAGCACCGTAAAATAAGTAAACACACACTTATTTTTAATATTGTATTAATAAATACTTTCATTGAGTATATTGAATTGTGCATAAGGCATAGACCAAATTCAGAATCACATGGATGCACTTTCCACATTATCAGGGCATATAGACCATCTTACGTGACGCGTAGATCCACTTCTGCCCCCCAAATGCTTGAAAGCAATCATTAGATGCTGGAAAGTCCCCACTGACCGTCCGTCTCATTCAGTGAGGAAGAATTTGTTTCCATGAAACCCCTTCCTAAAAGAGAAACACAACCTGTTACTGACCTGCTGCAAAATGGCACACTTACCTGTGTTACCTTCAGTAACAGAACGACGGAGGCAGAGACGTATGCCTTTAATTTGGGACCCCTCTCCCTGACATCACACTGTCCATGATTGTGATTGAAATCCTGAATATAATTTTTGCACGCAGCCAGCAATAACCATGTATATTTACCCAGTTGGTTTTTCAGCATCATGTGCCTTTTTCGATTTTTATGCTGAATGGGCAAGAAAGTGAACTTTGATGGTTCTCGCTGCAAGCATGCAATACTAAAGAACTTGAAGAATTACATTTGTATCAGATATTAAGTGGTTCAGATGTAGAGCTGACAATATGAAGAAAGTAAAAGACACACTATTTTGCTGGTGGAACTGTGGGCTCATTGAAACATATATGGTGGTTGGGTCCTAGGGGTTCAAAAATCAAAAGCCTAAATCTCCAGGTTGTGGGGCTTTGCCCTCCATGGAATATTAAATTACTATTGATGAGTAGGCCTGCTGAGTATTTGGACCATAATACAGATGCTCTGATCAAACATATTCTCTCTGCTGCAAAAAAACAAAATTGCTACCAACTGGAAACAAGTTAATCCCCCAACAATAAAGGCAGTCTGTAACAAAATGTATGATATAATGATTATGGAAAGCTAATGAGCCACTTTGAGGATGAACAAACTAAATTGACAAATATCTGAGGCTCACTACACTCTGGTAATTGATTATTACAGTGGCCCTGCTGAACACACGTGTGGTCCTGGCCTTCCAACACCGTGACTCATGGGTTGCCCCCAGTGAACTCAAATCTGTTACATTATTCATGTTATCCATGTGTATCTACTACCCCTTTCACCCATACCCTAATTTATTTCTGTATCCACCTACCTTCCCACCACAAAAAAACATTGAACTATTACGTCATACAGGGGCTGGTTTAAATTTGAAGTTTAAGGTATCATGTACCTCTTCTACAGTTCTTAGTGCTGCATATGCTATGCGCATGCGCAGTAATTCAATAGAACGCATTGAAAGTATAAAACATGTGCAAAGGTTCAGCTGCAGAAACATGGCAGGGGAGCCTGAGATGTCCGAAATGCTGGCAGTGGATAACCACACCTTGTAATTACATATTTTTCTTTTAATTTACACTTAAGGACCTACTGGAGATGTGCATTGGGACGGGCGCCTATTCTTGCACTTTCGCAGGCTGACTCCACCTGAGCTGATGCAAGGGATAAACTTGCAAGAACATGTGGGCTTCAGGAACTATGATGAGTAGTAAAGTTCAGTGTGGGGTATAGCATAGTAGATAGGGATATTTTCTAAGCCGTGTACAAGTTTATCTACAGTACAGTGTATTTAAGTATATATTTGCTAATTTTCTTACTGGTGGAACCTTTACACAAGGCAGCCAGGGCACGACAAAAAGTTGGGGGATGACTGGGGGTGTTTTCTATGCATTAAGATTTTTTTTATACTGTAATAAATATTTTTATTTTCCTATCCCTTGTATGGTCTTGCCTTTACACTCTCCATAACCCTTTAAATTGTCATTACACCTTTATCTAGTAAGTCAACATTTTAAAAGTACAGTGCTTTACAAATACAATCACCTCTTTTCCACAATCCCAATCATCTATTTCACAATGTACAGTACTTTTGTCTACTAAAATATAGTACCTCAATCTTCTTCTGACAGACACTACATACACTGTACCCCCATCCTTTAATCGTCAGTACAGTACCTCCAGCTGCATCTCTTACACATGGCTTCTCACAAGAACAAGGTTAACCTATTCAATTTTGCCCTGCATAGGTTAAAATATTATTAACAGAATAACTATGACTACACTATGTTTCTGTGTTTTACTTTAATAACTATGTACTACTGTAATTTTATAAGACTGTGCTTGATGGCTTTGATTTTCAAATATGAAAGAGTTTATGGGAAGAAGAGGTGGTTATGGGTGGCTTAAAAGTAAAACAACAAACTGAAGTGTATAATACAGTATAGCACCATCTGCTGGCTACTCATAGCAATAGCCTCAAATGACATTGAGTTTACCTTCCCTACATGCTAGCACCACCCATCATAAACTACGGAAATTACAGAAGCAGCAAGACACCACTGGACAGTCAAGTTTTAGCTGAGGTCACGGTACTGCGGTATCAGGCAAAGGTTTAATTACCAGGGAATTTTGCTTCCCTACCGTAGTCAAGGGAACGGTAAGTCTGGCTACATACTTACGTAAAACGTGTATAAACAAAATGTATCAAGCCCTCTCTGTCAAACATTTTGCAGCTATAAAATACTACCCCTGCTTATTAGGGTAGTTGAGAGTATGGCTTGTTTTCCTTGCAACTGAGGCTATTATTTGTGACACAGGTAATGAGTTGTATCAAATTAGCAGTAAATAGAAGATTTTTGTCCGCAAATGAGGAGGGCATTGAAAGAACACACAGTTCCCAAAGTACTAATACATCTTAACTCGTTTGATAAAATAATCACTAAATAGCCCATTGCAGAAAATGAAGATATACAGTAATGCTGGCAGGTGTAGCATATCAGTTCTCATGCACTCATTAAACCTTCCAGCAATAAAGGCTTAATGTATCCTTCTCAATACTGTATCATTAACTGCCTGATCTTTACTTACATTCACAGTAAGGTCTCCTGATACAAAAGATTATAAGTCGTGCTTATTAGAATCAGTATACCGTAGTATGTCAGAGGAGAGAGTAATGTCTCTGTGCCAATTGAAACTGCATATAGGTTGGGTTCTCCTTTAATAAGTCAATTACATAGTTACTGGATGAAAAAATATTAGGCTGATTAAAGTAGCAATACAAGTTAACTTATGAAACACATATCCCCTCCCCCCTTCCCTATGGGAGATGTTGCTGCTACATGGGGTGTTGTGGTGCATACCTGCTGGCTCACAGTAGATCTGAGTCTCCCGCATGGTGGTAGGGGATGTCAGAACAGGTTTGTGGGGTAACAACTAATTCATACTCACGGTGACAGCGCCTCCATCTCTTGCAGGCCCCAGGGATGAAGGGAGCAATCCCTGCAGGAGAGTTTCTTTAGCCTTCCCCTGATAGATTGCAGTCTCAGGCAAGAAGGTATAGTAACACAGGAACACTTTATTGCACACTGTAGACTTCTCAGCAAAAGTCAGGGGTGCCCAATGCTACATCCAATTGACAAAACATATAAAGTAATAAGTATAAAGTTTGAATACTTCAATAATAATATTTACTTGGTTATTTAGTTAAACCCTTTGGCCAACGCGTCATAAGCCTGCATACCACATTAAGGTAAACCAAAATTAATGCAGGTCCTACACTACACTGTGAACCCTTCCCTTTACCTCTGTACGAGGGGAAAGGATCATAGTAGATCCTGTTCTTTGCAGCAGTGAAAAGACCTCCCAAGACTTCACAGTAAAACCAGATATTCGGCTTTCACCCTCAGGATGTTTCCCTGGACACTCACTGCAGGTACAGGGCCCCCACAGCTGTCCATGCTCTTCTCTTACTCCCTGGTGGAGTAAGAGGAATAGTCTCCCTCCACTCCCCTAAAGGAGGGAACACAGATTGGCAGAGCCCTGCACAACTGTTATCGGTAGACCAGCCTCTCTCAAGGGTAGAGGCAACTGCTGAATTTGGTTAGTGCAGCCCCTTAAGTACAGGAAAAGCAGGAACCAGTCCTGATTCCCTGATTGGACACAAGGCCTAGTTGCACCGCCTCACCTGTGACTCACTGTAGCTGCAGGGGGTGAGGAAAACTCAAGATTAGTCCTGGCAGCCTGCTCTTACTAGGGCTTACTGCCAGGAGAAGGGCAGACTGGCAGCCAGAAACCAGGCCTGGCTACACGCTCCTTCTGGTTGAATCCAATGGTCCCCACTTGGACCCAAATTTTCGGATCCATCCTGCAGATGAGTAACCCGAAACAATACATCACGACATTAACATGGTATACAGTTAATAATACCGTCATATGTACACACAGAGATTTACCCACCCACCTTGGGATGGTGATAACTGTAATAACTTGGATTACTCCAACATGAAGTATCCCTTTTTAATAATAATACCTGGGATCATGTCTCTTTATTATCCTGCCCATATGATCTGGTACTTGCACGAAGTAAGATCTGGATGGACCATTCTCAGATCTGTATTCTACCCTGTCCATGAAGATCCCTCAGCCTACACTCCAGACCCTCATGAGGTAACATACCCTCTCCTCAGTTTGATAAGCAGAACTACTACTTCTGGATCTTAGGTTGTCTATAACTGCATCTCTGAGCCAAGCCTCTCTGTTAGGCTCGATCTCTCTCATGATAGGATCAGGTACATAAGGGTACGCATACCCATGAGACTGCCTATACCTGGACACTATAGTCCTATCTGCTCTACTGAGCTGTGTCAGCTTTTTACCCTGAGCCTTGTCTGGTAAGACCCAGTATACATGTTCTTCTGAGGCTATATCCTCGTATAGTATAGAGGGCCCGGCAGGCTTTACAATGCCTAACTTAATTTCCTTGACTCTTTTTCTGAGTTCCTCTGCGGCCTCTTCTGTGGACTAAGTTCACCGCGGTTCATCCCACCAATGGTCTACAGTTTCCCCGTCAATTAGTACAAATCTGGTGCGCTTCATGGGCACTGAGTTCCCTTGGAATAGGGGATACCATCATTTGCGGATAGTACCTAGTGACCCCACTGAAGAAGCTGACTCATCCTCTGTGTCTACTCTAGAGGATACACACGACGTACCTGAGGGACAGGAAGGAGAGCTGTTAGTTTTACTCTTAAACATTTCCTTGTAAGACGTGGGATTCTTTACAGGAACCATACTGGAAGCAAGAATCTCCCCATCAGATCCCTATTCAGATTCCACCCAGTGCCACCAGTCCGTGGATGGTTTAGAAATCTTCCTTTTCTTACCCCCTGACCCATGGTGACTATGTCAGGATCCCAAACTAGATGAAGCATGGGAAATGGAGACTGGGGCAGTGGCGCTAGGGGCTGGGGCCTTGGGAACAATTATGTCCGGGACAAAGTCCTTGAGCCGGGCTATGTCGCGACCAGTTGTGGTCTTCTTAGAGTCTGGGTTTACAGGCCTGCATTTACCTCGGCCCATAACTTCATGTAGATAATATTCCCGGTCTTCCCTGGACCGGGCAATACTCACCAGAGCGGTAACAGCACAGTCCCTGTCCGCTCTGGCGGTCGACACGGAAGAGACGTGATCAGGTGGAGACATTGCGAGATCCCGGTACAGGTCCAGGTCCCGCACCGGAAGTACAACATCCGCAGGGCGTGGCACCGGAAGATCAACGTGCTCCGCCACACGGAAGTAAGTGCCTGGCAAGGCCTCGTCTCTGGATTCCTCTGCCGCTGCCTGCAGAAAGTAAGGGGATGGTTCCTCACTGCTCCACTGGCTCGTGATGGTCGTCGGGTCGTCTGGATCAGCCGCAGGTACCTCCTCAACAGCACTGGAAGCATCCACGGCCGTGGAGCTTCTCCGCGGTTCAGGCCACACCAGCGCTTGCTGTCTTGGGACCTCTGGACTCGCCCGCTCTACGTCGCAGGTAGGTGGCTCTCTCTTTACAGCACCGCTGGAGTGGTCCGCCAGTTGGAGCGTCACCACTGATAAAAGGCTGTCGTGGTCATCATCTGAGGATAGGGGCAGGGACACCTCCACAGGGGATTGGCGTCGGGGCACCTCGCATTTATGGCTGGCTATTGGCAGGAAGCAGCCCCACTTCTGCGCCACGCATGGAAGCGCACCCAACTCTCCCTGGGCAGTCACATTACCCACTGGTTCTGACATATGGGGTTCCGGGTCTGGAACTGGGGCGCACAGACCCTCTGGAACATCTGTTAGGGCGCACAGGCCCTGCTTGGTCGCAGCGTCGAGGCTGTCCACCTCAATCAGCGTAGCTTTGAGGCCTTCCAGCTGGGCACCGACGGTTTTGAGCGGTACTACCGGCCATAGGTAGAAGGTTCCGCACTGCATGCAGCGAGCCGTGGTACTTGGTTCGCCTCCGGGTGTCCTGCATTGGGAGCACAGGCACCGCAAGAACTCTCGACCAGCTATCTCCACTACCAGGAGACCTCCTGGAAGTTGGTATGTCGTTAACCGACAGTTATCCATTTCTTTTATTGTTAGGGTAATCTCGGGCAGCAGCACTGTTAGAAGAGCTCTGTCTTGATCACCAGCTCCGAGGAACTGAGGGTGCGGCAGCTCGCATCCAGCTCCTCCATCAGTGTAGGTAGAGCTCTCTGATTGGCGTTCACTGTGCCCCCTCCCTCTGGTGGAGTTTAGAGGAGGGGCACACAGTAGTAAGGAGTGGTTCTGGCCCTGCATTGAACCACTCACATCGCAGGGGTGGGGCTCTGGCTTTCGTGCCAGACCCGGAAAGATTTCTACAAACAATTCTCGTGCAGCCTGTTTGCAAGCAGCACGTGCGCCATCCACACTTGGCGGGAGACGCCATTTTAGATCACGCAGTCCACACGATGCACTACCTTGCCGGGCAGCCGCCATCTTGAGTAGAATAAAGTGTTTCAGCATAGCGCAACCCTCACGATTTTGCAAAGGGCCCGCTCTCCTGGTACATCTGCTGCACATGGTAGTCTCTGACCAGTGGGACATCAATATACCCCAGGCTAGGCAAAACTCCCTCTGCAGCATACTGCAAACGATTGCAGCCCAATGCAAGTGCTCTGCGGTTCCATAGTCTGGCTACTGGCTAGCAGTACTCTGGGCTCTCCCTGCAGTATTCTTAAGTCGCCCTATCTTGGCAGCCAGTGTCTCGCAGATCCTTCCCTCGGTGGCTCCTGGGGAACATCACGTCCCACATCACGCAGGCCAATAGGAAGCCGTGATGTCATCCGGTGTGTCATTCCCGTGACCTATACCTTTAAACTCTGCAGAGATACAGGCACCCCCTACAGAGGTAAGTATCTCTACTCTCTCAGGGGGACCATGGAGTTGAGATTAATGCAGATTAGCTCCAGAGACCCCCTGCTTCAATCTTATAATAAAAACTAAATATATATATATATATATATTTTTTTTTAAACGTTGCCTCGTGTTGCTGCTTTGAGTATAGGTATCCCTGCCCCATCGCAAGAAGGACAAAACAAGCATCTTCTCTTTTCTATTCATTTTGGTGAGATATGGAACAACGCACACATTGAACAACACAAAATGTTCTACTTAACTAAATTGAAGTTAAAGCACCAACTGTGCATTACCCAGTTTAGTGAACAGGAGCCAGTGATTAAACTCACATTTCTATTAAAAAAAAAAAAGATTCTCCCTCCCCCTCCCACTTATGCAGTTAAACACCCAATTTCATAACTTGAACGACTATAGATGTGGATATGAAATATGTATAATGAATCATATAGAATGTTTGAGTGAAATACTGTATGTGGTTTCCTGGATTGCACAATAGACTACTTGAGTACAGCATGTACTGTACTGTAGATACAAGTCAATAGCTCAACATTTTATGCTCATTCGTAACACCTACATTTTAAGTCTTTTACAGGTGGCATGCATTATTTATTGGCATAAAAATCGGTGCCAATATTTTAAATTATACTTAACCAATCCTTTTCTTTTTTTTAGTAAAGTGCAAAATGACAGGGGTGGATGCCCTTGAAAATTGACTTTTTCTTTTTGTTATCATTATATGTCCAGTAATAATCCTACTGCAAATTAAATTGAAAAGCATTTCTGTACTTGGTTTTTAGTGCAAAATACCTTACCCGGTGCACAGTGTAAGCAAAGGAAAAGCTCAACATAGGAATATTTTAAGGACCATGATTGACTTTCTTGTCAGAAACAAATCCCTTGGCAACTTGGCAACTAAGCTAAGAAAAAGTTGAAAATACATGAAATTGCTTCTAGCAGTTTGCCAGTATGGAATCATATATTAACAGAAGAGTATATCACAATAATGTTGCTGACACAGGGTAAATATGGCCCATATTTATTTCCACCTGTAGCACCCTTGGCAGAATGCCAAGTTATTTTAGTGGGTTCATGGTTCCTACAGGGAGATAAGGGGTTAAATCACGGTACTGGCCATTACACAAATGTTATGTAGCCAGATTGTTCTTGGTCCCCTTTTACCTGCCGATCCGGGTGAGCTTGCAGGGAGACGGTGGTTGGTTGCGGATGCGGTTGTTGGTGCCACCGGAGTGGCAGGCGGACCCGGCACAGTTGCAGGGAGTGCTGCGGTAGGGGCCGGAGTGGCGATTGAATCGCAGGAACTCCGCGGTGTACCTCATTAGCGGGGGCCACCATCTTAGATGCCCGGTGCATGCGCAGTGAGTCACGGCGGCCATTTTGATTACGCATGCGCAGTACTGACTCTGGTATTTGCGGCGGCCATTACAAACAGGGCTCCGCAGGGGAACTATATCACCCAGCATGCTCTGGGTGGTCGAGACAGCTGATGCGCAGCAGCCAATAGGGTTGCAAGGATTACGGTAGCAAGAGTGATACTTTTTGGCACTCTTGAGGAGGACTACACCAGTCGGAGCAGGGATGCAGAGAGGTAAGGTACTTTCTGGGTGCAAGTGGCTCCCAGACTAGGCCAGATAACCCCTTTACGCCCCCTCTAGACCCCGACTCACACCAGATTGTGGCTGCTACAGGGAAAGCCCATAGCTAGGGACATTTCCCCAGTAGTTGCCTATAGTCAGAGTATAGCACCCGTGAGACGCCACACAGTGATTGCGGCCAGTGGTCTGGGACCCGACCACCTACATACAGAGACTCTTAAAGGTGAGACCCTCCAACCGGAGTTCACCCCATGCAGAGGCGGATGCCTTAGCGGACAACGATGTCACTGGATCAGCGGATCCCTGATTGTTATTCAGCAGCATCCGGGTACCGGAGTACCCGGGCAGATACCTCCCCTAAGTGCACCAACAGTTCACAGGGTAGCGCTACTCCATACACTTTTGGGTGGGCTCAGACATTGGGTAAGGACATCAAGGTATTGGTGCCAAGCACCCTTTGTACTTTGGGGGACACTCACTGGGTGTATTGGGGTTTGCATTTGTTATATACTGTGTGGTACAGGCTGCTGATATATACAGTGGTGTGAAAAAGAAAGTATACCCTCTTTGAATTCTATGGTTTTACATATCAGGACATAATAACAATCAACTGTTCCTTAGCAGGTCTTAAAATTAGGTAAATACAACCTCAGGTGAACAACAACACATGACATATTTTACTGTCATGAACTTTGCCATTGGAGAGGTTCATCTACTATCCCTGTGAGCTGTCACCGCTCCTTGCGAGCTCATTCCGGGCAAACCTTTTCCAGGATTGTGAGAATTTGTTTCCAACTGAGATGTTGTTCTTCTTTGAGGAAGCCTGTCAGGATCGCCTAGACCTCCTGCCTAACCATAGCTTCCTTGTCCACTGGGTGTGCTGCTGCCTTCTATTGGCTCTGGGTTCCTCTGTCTGTCTGTCTTCTTGTTGCTCCTGTCTCTGTCCTTATAGCTTGCTTCCTGTCTGTTGGTTTTGCCTTTGCTTGAAGTCAGATTCCTGATGCACATGCTTCTGATATCCTGATCTGTTTTCTGTACCTGTACCATAGAAATCTGTTCACAGTAAAAGCCCTTGCTGGTATCTGGCTTGTCCCTGTTTTTTCCTGTTCTCAGTCCCTGCCCCCAGACCCGTCCTTGCTCCCCTGTCCTGTTCCAGTCTCCTCGTTGCTGACCTCTGCTTGTTACCTGACTTCGCTACCTGCCGCCTGCCTCGGACCTCTGCTTGTTACCTGATGTCGCTACCTGCCGCCTGCCTCGGACCTCTGCTTGTTTCCTGACTGCGCTGTCTGCCGCCTGCCTTGGACCCCTGCTTGTGACCCCTACTACGCTCGTGCTGTTCTGGCCACCGAGATCCTACCCGCCACAGGAGTCTCCCGTGACAGAAAGCAAAGGCCACTTCTGGATCTCGCTGGAACAGATTCTTCTTCTGCCTGCACCCTTTCCTGCCTGCTGCAGCAGACCACATCCGCATGGTTGAAGATAAGTACTTTCGTTTCTTTTTTGGAAATCCAAGTTGGGATTTTGAAAGGTTTTTTTTGTTGCTGCTAAGTGTTCTGCAAGAATTATTGCGTTCATAACGAAAAAACATTTTTTCTGAGACTAGAACTGTTGCAGCAGAGACTATTGCAGCTTTCTTTGAGATTTTTATTTTTGTGCAGTGCCTGGATTAACCCTTGCAGTACCTGTTGCCACCTTTTTAGACTCTGACTTTTCATTTCCTGGATAAGGCTTGTCTCGGCATCACTGGTTGGACCACTGCTGTTCACAGGGTTCTCATTTCAAAAGACAAGAGTGCTTCTATTATTTTGTTACTGCATACTGTGATTTTTCCTGCAATCTGTAGTTTTTCATATGATTGGTTCTAAGGTTTCAGGTTTACCTGCAAGTTCCCCTAGGGTTTGTTTCTCTGCAACATATGATATCCCTACGCCTGATATCAAAGGTTTCAGATTTGACTGCAGGGTTCTCTGTCTGATATTCCTATGTCAAAAGTTTCAGATCTAACTACAAGTTTTCTCTGTATTAGTTTCCTGCTGTCTATGATATTTCTATGCCTGATATCAAAAGTTTCAGATTCAACTGCAGGTTTTCTTTGTCTATATGATATCCCTACGCCTGATGCCTAAAGATTTAGATGTAACTGCAGGTTTTCTTTGTCTATATGATATCCCCACGCCTGATGCCTAAAGATTCAGATATAACTGCAGGTTTCTCTGTCTATGTTTTTTCCTTGCATTTATAATCTCTGTGACTGATGTTAAAGTCTCAAAGGGTCAGCTCTCCTATCTTGTGTCTCTCTGTGTCTAATATTCCTGTTGTTCATTCTAATGCTTCTGTTTTAAAAACACATTTCCTCTTTACTGGTTTCTTGGGAAGTGTGGTTTAATTATGGCTCCCACTCAAACAGTCTTGAGCAGTAAATGTGAACACAGTACCACTGATTCTTCAGAACTTCTCAAAGCAAGGAAGAAGAAGAAAAAGAAGGGAGGCATTACTGTGGAAGTTGCAGAAGGAATAAAGAATGAAAATTTAACCTCAGAGTCTGCATTTGATGAAAGAGATATGCTGCAGCTTAAGGCAACTCACAGACGTATCCCAAGAATAGTGGAAGAGAAGAAAGATGCTCCTACTCAGACGCTTCAAGCTGCACGAAAAGAGATTGATTGTCTTCATGGACGTTTAGATAAAGCGCAAGAAGCTAAGGCTGCACTACAGAGCGGTCTATCCTCAGCAATTGCTAAGTGTGTTCTCCAAGAAAAAGAAAAGCACCAGTTGGAGAGTGACCTGGATGTCATGTCAGGTGAGCTGGAGAAGGCATATGCTGATGCTGCTGAGAATCGGCGCCACGCTTCTAAAAGTAACGAATTCCTGGAAATCTCTATGAAGGAAATTGACAGGCTTAATACAGAGCTTAAAGTCTCCCATGAGGATATTTGCTACTTCAAAAAAGAGATGGAAGTCGATCGGGAGGAGAGATGCTACTTGACAACAGAGATACGTTCTATGAGAGAAATCTTCGAAGGGTTAAATATCAGTTTTGAAACTGTAACCAAAGAGTGCAAGAATCTCTATGTCCAAGTCAGTGAAGGAGATAAGAAACTCCATGAATTAGGAGAGGAGAAGAAACAGTTGGCCCAGGAAAAGTTAGACGTGCAGACAGCACTGCAGAATGCAGAGAGAGTGCTGCAAGAAGAACGTGTCTCCCTGGAGCGGCGCACACAAGCAGAAAATATGCTGCAGAGTCAGCTGCGAGAACTGCGTACACATCTGCAGGACACCAAGGAGAAATGGGTGAATGCTGAAGAAAAGCAGCGAGTTCTACAGGAAGAAAGGTTCCAGACTGCCAACAAAATAAGGATGCTGCAAGATTATTTGAGTACCCAGTGTGTCCCCAAAGAACAGCATGAGGAGCTGAAGGCCACACTGAGCATAACCAGAGCCTCGCTGGAGGAAGAGCTAAAGCTAGCAGCTGAACACACATCTCAGCAGCTTACAGCTCTGCAGGCGCAGATCGCCGAGCTCAAGACACAGCTTGCCAAAAAGGAGGAGAGAGAGAAGGTTTCCGTCTGTCAAGTGGCTGGCCTGACACAGCGCTATGAGGTCAAAATGGCCGATACCTGCAAATTATTGGACCACACAGCCCGTGATAAGGTCCGGCTGCAGCTGGAGCTGGACAATGCTCGGGAGGAGTACCGGAAGCTGCAGATCAGAAATGAAGAAGATGAAACATATTTAAGCTTTACTCTGAGTCAGCTGGGAGATATGGAGTCGCGACTCAACTCCAAAGAAGCCGAACTGACAACTGCATTGAGTGGGAAAAGAAGTGCAGAAGGACAGCTTCAAGAGCTGAAAAATAAAATAGCTGGTCTTAATGAGAATTTAGGTGATACCACGAAACGGCAGTCACAAAAGAAGACCATGGAGCATGAATTCTATGTTCCCACTTACACATGTGAAAAGTCTGCACCCGTCATTGATGCCCACATTCCTGATGTCCGTGCCTCTGCAATGGAGTTGAACGTATCCATTGGGAAGTTCCAGATTCCAAAACTAAAAGAGATATATTGGTCACAAAAAGAGACCACGGAAAGTGAATATGTCCCCTCTGCCGCATGTGAAGAGCCTGATGTATCTGTTCCCGATGCCCCTGCTATGACGTTAGACGGATCCCTGGTGAAGTTCCTTGCTATGCCTAATATTCTTGATGCTGATGCCAACGCTCTTGCGATGATGATAAATGCACCTCTCACAGATTTCCCATCAGCACTTGACGTACACATTAAGTTGGCCTTCCATCAAGATTTCCCTGAAGAGCCTGGAGGGTTGTCCGGAGTTGTTGCTGATCCCTATGTTCCTGCAAAACATGGAGTGTTGTCCAAAGGCCATCATGAGTCGGCCTTCCATCAGGGACACCTTGCTATACTGGAGGGTTATCAGGAGGATCTACTGGCTCCTCTGCTCCTGCTGTGAAGACAAGCGCACGTTCTTCCGTTTATCTACGAATATCTGATGCGTCCTCTGCTGAGCCTGTGACCTACTCTGCAAAGTCAAGCTTACTGCTCACAGATTCTCTGGCGTTTGGGTTGATGCATCCTGACATTCAACTGTTCCGAGAGAGAATTGAATTCCTCTGTCGGCTTTCTGATGGACTTTTTCAGTCTGTACATGTGGAGAACTCTCTGCCCGCTGACAAACCACCAGAGGTGGGTCACCTTGAGTCCACTTTTCATCAAGGCCTCCGGGAAGAGCCTGGAGGATCGTCCGGAGAACACTCTTGAGAGGGGGGAGTAATGTCAGGATCGCCTAGACCTCCGGCCTAGCCATAGCTTCCTTGTCCACTGGGTGTGCTGCTACCTTCTGTTGGCTCTGGGTTCCTCTGTCTGTCTGTCTTCTTGTTGCTCCTGTCTCTGTCCTTATAGCTTGCTTCCTGTCTGTTGGTTTTGCCTTTGCTTGAAGTCAGATTCCTGATGCACATGCTTCTGATATCCTGATCTGTTTTCTGTACCTGTACCATAGAAATCTGTTCACAGTAAAAGCCCTTGCTGGTATCTGGCTTGTCCCTGTTTGTTCCTGTTCTCAGTCCCTGCCCCCAGACCCGTCCTTGCTCCCCTGTCCTGTTCCAGTCTCCTCGTTGCTGACCTCTGCTTGTTACCTGACTTCGCTACCTGCCGCCTGCCTCGGACCTCTGCTTGTTACCTGACGTCGCTACCTGCCGCCTGCCTCGGACCTCTGCTTGTTTCCTGACTGCGCTGTCTGCCGCCTGCCTTGGATCCCTGCTTGTGACCCCTACTACGCTCGTGCTGTTCCGGCCACCGAGATTCTACCCGCCACAGGAGTCTCCCGTGACAAAGCCGATAGTCCAATCTAGGAGGAGACGACTTCAACTATCACGAATGTCAAGGATCCGTTGCTGGTTAAAATGATCGCACCTCCACTGGATCTTCCAAATTTCCAGGTTGCTTCAGTGCTGCCTGATCCTTCATGTCCCAGCGAGGAGGCTACTTCCATGCCATTTACTGTTGCAGAGGATATGGTGCCACCTACCCTTGCGACTGAGGTACAAGATGATTCAATGCAGTCTTCTTCCTCAGATGTGCCGGTGGAGGTCTCCAAGACAGCTCCACTGACATCATCTCCGGTTGCAGAAGCCAACAAGGAAGATGACCTGGTGCCGCCTACCAAGTGCGGATCGCCCAGATCCAACGATGAGCGTAAGCTCCTTGCTTTGCAATCGGGGACTGGTCCAGTAGCTGTGGTGCTCCCTGTACTGAACTGATGGGACCGGATGTTCCACGGCTATGTCACATATTTAAATCAAACCCTCATGACCATTGAGCACTGGTGGGAAACACAGAAGAGAAAAAAGGAAGGATCCAGGCACACAGGCTTTTCTTTAGGAGATTTTTAATCAGCAATGGTGACCAACGTTTCTGCTGCCACGCAGTCTTTATTAAGGTGAGGGCTGACATATATATATACCTTGTGTACACCTACCCCAAGTTACAGCAGGTGTGTAATGGCGTGAAAATGGACGTCGCCGTAACGTCAAGGCCGCGATGGAGGTCCACGCATGCGCATCACCTAACTCACATGAATATGAGTACGACGCCAGCGTGCGGCACAACATCAAAACGGGCGCCCACCACGGAAGGTGCTTCTAACATACCAGAGCACTGTATACCGGTTTACCTGTAGCAGCAGAATTACAGTGACCCCAATAAAGGCAAAACCCAAAGTGATAAAAACAGAGAACACCTACTCCTATGCACAAATAGTACCAGCATCATATTCCCATAAATAAAGCGTAAATACCCTTAAGAGCATAAATTACTGAAACAAGTACAAAACTATAGTGTATATGCAAGCAGGGAAACAGTGAAAATCAAATGAACATATATAAATATATAGAACCCTACATACATAACAAACTACATAAACTAACTACATATAAACCCAATCACAGAAGTATCACGAAGCAAGTTATAAACCATCTCATATTAGAATAGAACTTCCAGCATGCATATCAATAAAGAATGAAGCAGACGGATGTAGAAGACGCAGGACCACCACTGTTATAATCAAGTCAATGCCTGTGTAACTTGAAGCTCACCACAAACGAAGCGCGACCACGGTGCTCAGGTAGGGGATTGGATAACTCCAACCCACAGTCACCTGGGCGCACCTAGGATGTAGAGAAGTCGTTCAAGCCAGGTCAGGGTTATAGATTGGAGAAGGTACTTGCCAAGTTCAGGAGCGGAGCGTTTCGGATGGTCGTAGTTCGTAGCCAGGTTCAGGATTGGAGAGTATCGGATATTCGGTGTACGTAGCCAGGTTCAGGATAGGAGAATGTTGGATCGTTGGAGTACTTAGCCAAGGTCAGGACTGGAGACAGGAGAATGGTCGTACAAGCCGGATCAGGAGTGGAGAGAAGCGGAGTCCAAGGTGCTAGCAGGGTTCAGGCAACAAGAGGTTAATCAGCATACAAGGTAAGGCAAGGATACAGGAACAAGGATGTGGCAAGGCACGGCATCACAATGACTATGCTCAGCAAGGAATGGTAGCAGACTGAGGGTATAAATA
This sequence comes from Ascaphus truei, assembly GCF_040206685.1. Classification (NCBI taxonomy): domain Eukaryota; kingdom Metazoa; phylum Chordata; class Amphibia; order Anura; family Ascaphidae; genus Ascaphus; species Ascaphus truei. The sequence goes on from NC_134485.1 coordinate 314,827,168, forward strand.
GGAGGAAAAAATGTGTGTGGTGCTCTCAAGACAATACTTAAGCCAGATATATGTATAACAGGAAAACAACCCTTGGTAAGTATATATAATGTCTCTAGGAATGTAGCCCGGTATTGACAAACCCACAATCCATGCAGTAAGGAAATGTCAATAACACCAGCAGGTGACCGGTAGATGAAACATCCTATAACTTGAAACAATATAGTGGGACAATATGGAACGAACTCACTTGGGAATCTTCATCCACCATCAGCAGCAAGTCCAATTGAGTTCCAATGTCCAGGGTTGAATGTGCATCCGTAGAAAGTACTCAGAATATGGAACAGTGAAGAAAAAACGAAGCACCAAGTCCAGCTGTAGAATAGCAATGACACCAACAGGGATACGTACCAAAAATAAGCAGTTTAATAGGATCCAGACAAAGTAACAAACACACCTACGCGTTTCGGACCTTAACAGTCCTTTATCAAGGTGAATACAACCGTAAGTAATGGAGCGCCATTTATACTCACTTAAACCGCAAGTAGCCCAATCGCGGAACATATCCGCATATGTCACGCGGGTCGCGTAGATGACCTCTGACCCATGACGTGCGGTCGCGTAGTTACGTTACATAATGCGTGCCCTGGGGTAGTGCCATGCGCGAAGGGGGTGGGAGAATCACTGCACGCGCATGAGCACATGCACCCGATGCTAGTGCCTCCCACTCCATAGATAGATAGCGCATGACGTCACTCCGTCACGATCATGTGACCACAAAGGTCAAATGCTAGGCGTAGCTAGGCAACCGAGCCCAATGCGTCCCAAAGTGCATAATACAAAACAAACACATCTTTATTGACATAAACAAAAAAAATATAATATAAACACTCCTAATGAGGAAATATATGCTAATGATAAAAACAATTAAAAATAACATAAAACAATTAGAGGTGACCTATGATAACACTATTTCAAGATCCTCATAGTTGGTTGTATGGTATTGTGAAGGCAAAATGGAGGCATCTAATAATAACAAATTAATATAATCATATATAAAGTGTAAGCTAAATTGCCTAGAGAGATAATGAAAAAAGAGACCTTCCTTATAATGTCTATATAGTTAATATACCCCATATACATGTCTGTAGTCTGACAATCTAATATATACTGAGTATATAGCCTATTTGGTCACCCACAGAGAGTGGTGTTGCGCAAAGCTAGGTATCAAACAGAAGAGTACCAATGTCCCAGTCTGAGTTTAAACCATATGGGATACGTGTTTGTAAAGTAAATATCCAATATAGTTCTCTTCTGTTTAAGATACCTAGTCTATTGCCACCTCGGATCGGATTCAATATATGTTCAATACCCTGAACACACAAATTGTCTGAATCACCCATATTACAATGACTAAAATGTTGAGATACAGGGTGACTCAAATCTTTTTTAATAATTAGTCTCAAGTGTTTGAGTATGCGGACTTTCAAGTGTCTTACAGTCCTACCAATGTACTGTTTCCTGCAACCGCAACTTAACAAGTATACCACAAACTTGGTATCGCAATTAATAAATGAATTCACATAATATTTTTTACCAGTTTTGAAAGAAAAGAAATCTTTTTTGATATCCATATGTTTGCAAATTTTGCACTTTGAACATGCATAGTTGCCCTTAGGTAATTTCTTAATCACTGATTTGTCTCAAGTGAACAAACTGCCAGATACAAAGTTCGCAATGGTTTTAGCTCTACTGAATACTATCTTGGGACCCTCGTCATATACAGTTTTTAATAAAGGATCTGCTGCTAACACTCCCCAATGTTTGTGAATGGATTCTCTAATGTTGTTAGATTGATTATTATGTTGAGTAACAAAATATGGAAAATTGGTAGATTTTTTATCTTTCCTATTTTGTACTCTTTTGAGCAAAGTAGATCTATCCAAATTTCTTACTTCCCTGAGTGTCTTTTTCAGATCATCTTTTGCATAACCTCTAGCTTCAAAACGCTCCATCAGCTCCTCAGATTGTTTTACAAAGTCCTCATCATTTGTACAAATTCTTCTTAATCTAATGAGTTGGCTTTTTGGTATTCCTTTTAGCAAGGATTTAGGGTGGCAGCTGTCAGCTCGCAAAAATGTGTTGCGTGAGTTTTCTTTGCGATACACCGTAGTGATAATTTGTTTGTGCATATTAACTGAAAGGAATAAATCTAAAAAGTGAATATGGTGAGCGTTGTGATTGGAAGTGAATTTTAAATTAAATTCATTATTATTTAAATATTCTGTGAACAAAAAAAGAGAATGTGCATCCCCGTGCCAAATAAAAATAAGGTCGTCAATATAACGCCTATAAAAAGTGATAAGATGTCTATAGGGATTCTTATCTCCAAACACGTGGATCGACTCCCACCATCCTAGGAATAAATTCGCATAGGATGGGGCAAAGCTGGTACCCATGGCCGTACCACGTGTCTGAAGATAAAAATCCCCATCGAACATAAAATAATTATGTGTTAACAAAAATTGAATTGCATTAAGAATAAAAGTGCTCTGTGCAGGTGAAAGCTCTGATTGTTGTAAATAAAATCTGACAGCTGCCAGCCCATGCTCATGTATTATCACTGTGTAGAATGATGTGATGTCAAGACTAAGCCAAATAAAATTTGTTTCCCATGTGATGGAGTCAAGTTGAATCATGAGATCACCACTGTCTTTAATGTATGATGGCAATGTTTGCACTATAGCCTGCAGGAAGTGGTCAACATATTTGGAAACACCATCTCCCAAAGATCCAATACTAGCGACTATTGGCCTCCCAGGTGGGGAGACCAATGTCTTGTGGATCTTTGGGAGATGGTGAAAGATAGAATCGTTGTGCTGAATAAATTAGATTACAAAATTGAAGCACTTCGACAACTTAACGATAGTTCATCATACATTCTACTCAGAGGAGACCCCACAGCAACATTCATTAAAGAACTTAGAAACCTCTTAGACGAGGGAGCCATTCTTGGTGCCCTTGACGAAAAAGAGCTTGAATACTTATTTTGCCCTTATCCTGTCATTCCTATCTTTCACCATCTGTGATGGAGTCAAGTTGAATCATGAGATCACCACTGTCTTTAATGTATGATGGCAATGTTTGCACTATAGCTTGCAGGAAGTGGTCAACATATTTGGAAACACCATCTCCCAAAGATCCAATACTAGCGACTATTGGCCTCCCAGGTGGGGAGACCAATGTCTTGTGGATCTTTGGGAGATGGTGAAAGATAGGAATGACAGGATAAGGGCAAAATAAGTATTCAAGCTCTTTTTCGTCAAGGGCACCAAGAATGGCTCCCTCGTCTAAGAGGTTTCTAAGTTCTTTAATGAATGTTGCTGTGGGGTCTCCTCTGAGTAGAATGTATGATGAACTATCGTTAAGTTGTCGAAGTGCTTCAATTTTGTAATCTAATTTATTCAGCACAACGATTCTATCTTTCACCATCTCCCAAAGATCCACAAGACATTGGTCTCCCCACCTGGGAGGCCAATAGTCGCTAGTATTGGATCTTTGGGAGATGGTGTTTCCAAATATGTTGACCACTTCCTGCAGGCTATAGTGCAAACATTGCCATCATACATTAAAGACAGTGGTGATCTCATGATTCAACTTGACTCCATCACATGGGAAACAAATTTTATTTGGCTTAGTCTTGACATCACATCATTCTACACAGTGATAATACATGAGCATGGGCTGGCAGCTGTCAGATTTTATTTACAACAATCAGAGCTTTCACCTGCACAGAGCACTTTTATTCTTAATGCAATTCAATTTTTGTTAACACATAATTATTTTATGTTCGATGGGGATTTTTATCTCCAGACACGTGGTACGGCCATGGGTACCAGCTTTGCCCCATCCTATGCGAATTTATTCCTAGGATGGTGGGAGTCGATCCACGTGTTTGGAGATAAGAATCCCTATAGACATCTTATCACTTTTTATATCGACCTTATTTTTATTTGGCACGGGGATGCACATTCTCTTTTTTTGTTCACAGAATATTTAAATAATAATGAATTTAATTTAAAATTCACTTCCAATCACAACGCTCACCATATTCACTTTTTAGATTTATTCCTTTCAGTTAATATGCACAAACAAATTATCACTACGGTGTATCGCAAAGAAAACTCACGCAACACATTTTTGCGAGCTGACAGCTGCCACCCTAAATCCTTGCTAAAAGGAATACCAAAAAGCCAACTCATTAGATTAAGAAGAATTTGTACAAATGATGAGGACTTTGTAAAACAATCTGAGGAGCTGAAGGAGCATTTTGAGGCTAGAGGTTATGCAAAAGATGATCTGAAAAAGACACTCAGGGAAGTAAGAAATTTGGATAGATCTACTTTGCTCAAAAGAGTACAAAATAGGAAAGATAAAAAATCTACCAATTTTCCATATTTTGTTACTCAACATAATAATCAATCTAACAACATTAGAGAATCCATTCACAAACATTGGGGAGTGTTAGCAGCAGATCCTTTATTAAAAACTGTATATGACGAGGGTCCCAAGATAGTATTCAGTAGAGCTAAAACCATTGCGAACTTTGTATCTGGCAGTTTGTTCACTTGAGACAAATCAGTGATTAAGAAATTACCTAAGGGCAACTATGCATGTTCAAAGTGCAAAATTTGCAAACATATGGATATCAAAAAAGATTTCTTTTCTTTCAAAACTGGTAAAAAATATTATGTGAATTCATTTATTAATTGCGATACCAAGTTTGTGGTATACTTGTTAAGTTGCGGTTGCAGGAAACAGTACATTGGTAGGACTGTAAGACACTTGAAAGTCCGCATACTCAAACACTTGAGACTAATTATTAAAAAAGATTTGAGTCACCCTGTATCTCAACATTTTAGTCATTGTAATATGGGTGATTCAGACAATTTGTGTGTTCAGGGTATTGAACATATATCGAATCCGATCCGAGGTGGCAATAGACTAGGTATCTTAAACAGAAGAGAACTATATTGGATATTTACTTTACAAACACGTATCCCATATGGTTTAAACTCAGACTGGGACATTGGTACTCTTCTGTTTGATACCTAGCTTTGCGCAACACCACTCTCTGTGGGTGACCAAATAGGCTATATATATATATAGACTATTCATGGTCCCAAGACTCAACAAAGTATCCGGACGTTCCTCCTTCTCCTTCCGTGCACCCCAAAACTGGAACAACCTACCAGAGACTCTCATATCCACCACCAGCTTAAGTTCTTTCAAATCTAAGGCTGTCTCACACTTTAATCTGGTCTGTAACTGTTTCATACGCTCATAATATATATTTTCTTTAACTGTGCATGCAATGTCTTGTATATAAATGTATACCTTGTTCATTTATGTAACTGTATTTGTAACCATGTATTATTTGTTTTACTCTGTGCCCAGGACATACTTGAAAACGAGAGGTAACTCTCAATGTATTACTTCCTGGTAAAATATTTTATAAATAAATAAAATAAATAAATATACTCAGTATATATTAGATTGTCAGACTACAGACATGTATATGGGGTATATTAACTATATAGACATTATAAGGAAGGTCTCTTTTTTCATTATCTCTCTAGGCAATGGAGCTTACACTTTATATATGATTATATTAATTTGTTATTATTAGATGCCTCCATTTTGCCTTCACAATACCATACAACCAACTATGAGGATCTTGAAATAGTGTTATCATAGGTCACCTCTAATTGTTTTATGTTATTTTTAATTGTTTTTATCAATAGCATATATTTCCTCATTAGGAGTGTTTTTATTATATTTTTTTTGTTTATGTCAATAAAGATGTGTTTGTTTTGTATTATGCACTTTGGGACGCATTGGGCTCGGTTGCCTAGCTACGCCTAGCATTTGACCTTTGTGGTCACATGATCGTGACGGAGTGACGTCATGCGCTATCTATCTATGGAGTGGGAGGCACTAGCATCGGGTGCATGTGCTCATGCGCATGCAGTGATTCTCCCACCCCCTTCGCGCATGGCACTACCCCAGGGCACGCATTATGTAACGTAACTACCCGACCGCACGTCATGGGTCAGAGGTCAACTACGCGACCCGCGTGACGTATGCGGATATGTTCCGCGATTGGGCTACATGCGGTTTAAGTGAGTATAAATGGCGCTCCATTACTTACGGTTGTATTCACCTTGATAAAGGACTGTTAAGGTCCGAAACGCGTAGGTGTGTTTGTTACTTTGTCTGGATCCTATTAAACTGCTTATTTTTGGTACGTATCCCTGTTGGTGTCATTGCTATTCTACAGCTGGACTTGGTGCTTCGTTTTTTCTTCACTGTTCCATATAAATAGGAGGAGCCTCCAATAGCCAGCCAGGGCGGAACCAGGAAGCACTGTAAGAACTGATTGGCTGCTGGTGCACACAGGTGTGCCCTATGATGCAGCCTAATCGGAGATGAGGGTGGAACTGCTCGTGCGCGTCACGGAGGCCAGGGGGCGGAGTTTAGAGCGCGCGTCACTCCCATGCCGATTCCTGGGACAAGAGGTGGCGGGACCCGTCGCGTGCCGACCCACGCGCGTCACGGAGGTCAGAGGGCGGAGCCGAGAACGTGTGTCATTCCGAAGGCGGTCCTGACTGTTCCCAGAGCGCGGGCAGAGCTTTACTTGCGCGTCAGTAGGGAAGCTGGCCGAACGCACACGTCGCGTGACAGAGATGGGGGTGGGATCCGAATCCACGGGCGGGTGATCAGAGTGAGCAAGGTCCGCGTGCGCGCGCGTACTGGGACCACGAAACCGCGCATCCTGGGTATCCATCACGGAAGGTTTGTTGGGATGAGGAGACGGTTTGCGACTGCCAGAATGGCGAATCCTCACAGCCTATCAAGAAAACATTTAAGGCTGCGGCCAGGCAGGGAGCGAGCATGCTGGCGCTCATGCGCAGTTACGTCATGGTCCCTGGCCGGGAGATATGTGGCGGGCTAGGTGCGCATGCGGGGCGGCGATTCGGAGCTGGTTTGCCCTCATTGGGCGAAACCGCTCACGTGACATGCTTGCGGATGACAGATTCAAATTTGCTTGCTCTGCTCTGCAAGCAGCTAAGCGTTGAGCAGGTGCAGGTGTTAGCAAATGCTGGCCACACACTAAGGCTAAGGCCCCGGTCTCTCCGCTGTAACGCGCGCCCGCGCTTTTGGCGGCGCGTTCAGCCGATTCTCCGGTCTGCAGTTCACTGCAGGAGGAGAGACAGGGGGGGGGCGTGGTGGAGGAGTGACAGGGCGCGGCCATGACGTCACCCGGCAGGTTCGCCCTCATTGGCTGAACCGCCGGGGGGCGTGCCTAATCGCTCGACACGAGTCCTGCTCTCAATTCTATTGAGAGCAGGAATAGCTGTCGCGCGAGCGCAGCGGCCCCCCCTCGCAGCGGGCCCGGCGCCACTGCGGGGAGGGCTCTCATGCGCGCAGCGTCCGCCACAGCGGACACTGTAGTAGGCAGCGGGGGCAAGGCCTAAGGTTCAATTGTTCATTGAGTCCACTCCAATACTTGTCCTTAAATGAAATATCCAATAAGCTTCCCTCCTTAAAAGTAGGGTATCTCTATCTACGGCTCCCCTCAATGGTGGTATAATCTCAATATCCATAACCCGCATAGCAGATATCGGATGTTTGTTCTGGACACAATGTTGCACCAATATCATAGGGTCAGTGCCTTTCTTAATGACACTTTTATGTTCAATAAATCGTTGTTTAAACATCCTTGTTGTCTTACCAACATAGAGTAACCCACACGGGCATCGAAGGAATGCGTAGATCTACATGTCTAATCTTAATGCTCTCACCAGTACACGGATGACAGAACGTATCCCCAATACATAAACTATTGCATATAGAGCAACTACAGCATCTGAAATTACCAGGCTTACCCTGTCTTCAAACATGTGTAGTTTGATGATAAAAATTGTCAGCTGGTTTAATTAATGTTTGAAATATTTCTCCCTCGTTTGAATAAAAGCATAGGGAGATCTCGGCAAACCTCGGACAAAATTTGATCATGCTGTACGATATGCCAATGTTTATTCATGGTGAATTTCAAGAAGTTGCTACCTCTATTATACGTAGTGGGAAAAATAATACTCGGTGGAGCTTTTCTTTTGTCCAGTGATTGGTACTTCCCGTTTGAAGGCCTCCTCAAGTGAGGCTGATATATAACCTCAAGCCAAGAAACGTGTTTTTAAATCTAAAATTGCAGGACCCAATCTTTCCGGTCTGTCTATAATTCTCAGGACTCTCACATTTTGTGAGTAAGGAAGAGCCCGGACCAAGGCCGGTGAATGATGGCTATCTGCCCTAATGTACAACATTCCTGTCAGTTCGCTTCCTATATACGTCCGTGTGGATAACCCCATGCTCCTGACTAACCAACACATCCAAAAAGGATATTTGTATGGTGCTCCAGTTACTGGTAAAACGTACCGGAGTAGCTAAATGGTTAAGGTAATCAAAAAAAAGATATAATTTGTTCTTCTGTACTTTGCTATAAAATGAAGATATCATCTATGTACCAGTGATAACAGAGCATATGATCGTAGTATACCGATGCATAGATACAATCCCTTTCAAAGTGAGCCATATATAGGTTAGCATAGGCCGGAGCCACATTGCTACCCATAGCAGTTCCCTTTATCTGCAAATAACTTTGCTGCTCAAACTTGAAATAGTTCTTATACAAGATAAAATGTAAGAGAAGCATAATATACTCACTGGGAATGGAATCTGCATAATAGGATATTAGTGCTGTCAACCACCTCTAGACCTTTATCGTGTGGTATAATTGTGTATAAAGAAGGTACGTCCATGGTAACCATAATAACGCTAGCATTGGATTTAGGAATAGCTCTCAATTTAGTAAGAAAATCTGGAGGTGTCCCTGATATATGAGGGTACAGTATAAACCACTGGCTGTAGAATTGTATCCATATAAATCGCCAATGGCTGATTACAGGAGTATGTGGTGGCAATAATTGGTCTCCCAGGGGGTTTAATCATGCTTTTGTGAATTTTCAGCAGCATGTAATATACTGGACACTTGGGATGTTCCATATAAAGGAATTCAGCCTCTTTTTCTGATAACCAACGGTTACTAAGGCCCATTGTAATAATATCCCTAATTTCTCGGGAATATTCATGTGTAGGGTCCCTGGTAAGAGTAATATAACTGTCAGTATCAGAAAGTTGGCATAATGCTTCCTCCTTATACTCTACATAATCCTGAATAACGAGTGCACCCCCTTTATCTGCTCTTTTTACAATAATATTCCTATTCTCTGTAAGGGATTTAACTGCAGCTCTTTCATTAAGACTCATATTAAACGTGCCTCTTGTATTCCGTTAAGCATATTTACTCAAATCTGCTTTAACTAAACGGATATAAATACTCACCGACTGGTTTATAATAGGAGGTAAATAGGATCTCAACTTACATTCCCTTGTCGTATTCTCAATTTCAGGTGTAAGCGTGATAGTTGTCTACTGCACCACCTCCGATGCTCTGGGAGAAAAGAAAAATTTTATATTCAGGTTTCTCTAAAAATTGAAAAAGATCAACTTCTACATTAACATCATCATAGCTAACAGTGGGAACACAAGATGGTCCTTTAGATAAGACTGGCATTTCCATGTCAGACAGTTGGTGCTTCGACACATTAATCACCAAAGAGTTCATACTCATGTCCTGGTCTGCGAGCGTAATATTGGGTGTTCTCTTGCTTGGCCTCTTCCCCCGCCTGAGTTTTTGGACCTCCTGTGGCCTGACGTTGTCCTAAAAAAGGAAGTGTGCTCAGATCCCTCTGTCGTTCAGCCGAGGAGTGGCCATCAGAATCACTCGTGACTATATCCCTCACAGGCGGCTGTTTAAGTCCCCTTAGTTTCTGTCTTGTCTTGCCTTCTAATTTTTGCCAAAGAAAAATGTGCCTATCTTTGTAATCTCTGACCACTTTCTTAAACTTCTGCTTTTTAAAGTGCAGTAGGTCACTTTTAAACTTCTCCAAGCGTGTCTTCAATTCTTCTAATGAGGTATTGGTGTCTGCACCCGTGTTCATATGTTCAATAAGAATCTCAACTTTGAGAATATCACGTCTCATTTCTGCAAGTAATCCACCAACCTCCTCCACAACAATAATAATCAAATGCTTTGTTCAGGAGCTGCCACCATTTATCACAGAATGCAAGGTTATCAGAACCTATAGTCGGTCTGTTATTAATTCTGAATCCACATGGTGTTAACATTTGGCGATAGTATTCGGCCAATGTGTTCCCATGTGAGTGCAGTTCTATCTCACGTTTCTTGAGGCGTTCCAGCTCCCGTAAATGATCAATGGGTCTGTCCGGTCCAAATGCCTCCTCTGTGGTAGACTTAAACAGAATACAATTAATCTCCTGTTCTGTCAATGTATAAGTGTCCGCTCTCTGGGTAACCCCCAATGAGGAATTACTCAAATTCTCCATAACACCTGAATGTAAATAGTCTAGTGCTAGTGATAACTATGGCAAGCTCACAAACGTTACACAAGACAAACGATAATAAGGCAAGACAGAAGCTCACAGAGGAGCAGGAAACTGAAATCTTGATCAAGATGCTTGATAGTATGAACTACAGGTGCTCTTTTAGTGAGGACATTCTTGATATTTCTGAGTCTCCCCCTCCCCCAGAAGAACCATTGATATGGGTTCTCCCAGGTGCCATTCATTCCCATGGCTTGACCCAATCCAGTAGAGCCGACAGGGTTCTGTTGGACATAATCAGGAAGGAAGAGTGGTATGAGTATTCATATGTACCAGAACGGTTGATGCGTATGGCTGAAAGTGAACGGTATAGGTGGGTTTGATGTATGTGTGGAATGTGGGCAGAAATGTGTACATGGAGAGAGTGGAGTTTGGCAGCTTAAGGGGGTAAACAGCAATGCTATTTTGTAGAAGTCCCTGATGACAAAGGAAGTAAGGTGCATAAACCTGACCCTGCACACTATTACTGATTCCCTGTATGTGTGAGTTGTTTAAGTCAATCCAGTATTACCCATGTTAGGAGGAATGCATTGCCTGGGTTTCTATTATGCAGGTCTGTAAGGTTCCTCTCTGGAGGTTGCCTGTCAGTCAACAATACTATTATGTATGTATTATTATGTGTGCATTACAGTTTACATGCATATGTATTACGTACTTACATACTATATTGTCTGGTTCAAGGTTAAAAGTCTCTGTGACACATTGTGTACAGAAAGTAATTATTCCATTTATCCAGCTGTAAAAGTTATACGGTTAAGTATAAATCCCTAGTATACAGTGGGTATGCTGATTTTGCTAATGTTTATAATTTTATTTTGTGTATTTTAAAGTTGTTACATATGTGTTCCTCATACACGGATGTAAGGAACTGAAGAGGTTAACTCCCTTTCCAGACTTCACGGGTGTCGGATTTCACACCTGAACAGGGAGCTGTGCACAATCAACTCCTGATGGTGCAGGGATTAAAGACAGGAAGCTGTCAGAGAAAGAGAGCTAGGTTTTTCCCCAGGAGGGTAGAGAGACCTCTCCCAGCCAGCAGAGAGCCTGGCTGTTATGTTCAGTCTAGGCCTGAAGGAAGCAGGCCTATGGGGTCCAGCTGGGAATCACACCCAGGATAAAGATTGCTCCCCAGAACCGGTGTGAGTGAAGGAGTGAAGGAGCGACATGGAGACCCTGTGAAGGAATCACTGCAACAATGTCAGAAGACTTTCACTATTGTTCCCTGTCTTTCTAAATACTGTTTCATATGTTTTGTGCTGGGAACCAGGTTAGTTGGCTAGCGCCGTTAGCTAGGGACCTGCTGGTGTAGTTCGTTTCCCTAATGGAAATAGGATTTTGGTTTATTATTTTGTGCTTTGCCTTAAAGGGACAGTAGTCACAATATTTTGGTTGCTGTTTTGTGGTTAATAAAACCAATTCAGTTAAGCGGAACCTTCTGTCTGTGCATCTATCTGCCCTCGCCTACAGGCTGCTCCATCACAGGGGATGACAAGGATTTCCACTGAGGAATTATCAATTACTTTTCATCTGAACCGCTCAAATGGGAAAGCAGACACTCTTTCATGGTTTCCTGAGGAAGGAAGTTTGGAGGGACTGGGCCAAGAAATTGGGACCCCACTTTATCGTTCCTTACAGGATCTCCCAGAAGGTGAACGAGGTGGCCTTCCCACTTCAACTTTCCCCATCACTCAAGATTCCCTCCACCTTCTATGTCTCATTGCTAAAACCGAACATCTGGAACCATTTTTTCAGGACTCTACCCACTCCTGCAAACATATCCATGGATGGTCAACTGGAGTGTGTCATCCAGAAGATCATGGACTCCCATATCTCTAGAAGGTGCCTATAGTAGCTTGGCGACTGGAGGGGCTACAGTACTGAAGAGAGGAGCTGGGTAAAGACTTGCCATGTGCATGGTCCTGCCCTGGTCAGGACTTTTCACAGTGCTTTTCATGTCAAGCCCCTGCCCTCGGCATTCAGAGTCTTCCCCTAAAAAGGGGGATACTGTGAGGACTTCAAACATGGATGCCTCCTGACTTCGCTGCCTCTAACATTATGGCCGAGATTTGAGGTTATTGTCCTTTTGCCTCTACCAAGATGGCTGTCAACAGGAAGTGACCTCACTCACCAACACTGAAGCAACCTCGGCCATTTTGCTTCCTGGCAATTACTGCCCTCACTTCCAAAATGGAAAGTCAGCCTCATTGAGATGGAAATTGCTCACACCTGTCACCTCTCTTTATAAGACTGTCATTCCCAGGAAATCCTTGCCTGTGCAAGGTTCTCTATACCTTGTCCCTGTCAGAATACCTGTGTGCTGTTTTGCCTGCCTTTGGACTTCTCTGCCTCTTTCTGGCCCGTCCCCAGAATAGTGACTGACCATTGTGACTCTCTCCTGCCCTGACCCCGGAAAAGTGACCTCAACCCTGCCACTGCACCCTGCCCTGACACCGGAACTGGACCCTGTGACAGGGTAAATAAAAGCCACCAGTTATATGCCTGGAAAACCTATGTCTAGTCTGCAGTGCAGCACTGACTAGGTTAACTTCAGCTGGGAACCTCAGGACAATTAGTTGGATCCCAGCTGCCTAATCAAGGTGTGTTAAAACCCAGGCTGTAGACACATGGAGCCTGGCTGTTGAGGAGAGAGGAGTAAGCTGCTAAAGAGATTACTGAAACAAGGTCTGAGTAGCAAAGTAGTTGAATTGTGAACTGTCTGTCCCCTGCATAGAAAAAGGGTAGCTACCTTATATATAGACTGTCTGCTAAAGAGAAACTGTTTTGTTTGGTTTGCTGAAGAAAAAGCCATTTTCTTTTGTTTGCTGATGAAAAGCTATTTTTGTTTTGTGTGCTGTATATCTTTTAAGGCTAAATAAATAAGCCTTGTCAAGAAACCCACATGTGTAGTTGCATGTACCCTGCAACAGACCCCATGAGTCTTACTCATTCAGGATCTATATCCCAGGTACGGCTCCGGCTATATACCCCACCTCTGCCTAGCGGGTCTGTCTCCTGGACAGTAACAAGCGACGTACACAAACGTAACACCCACTATGCAAAGCCCCCATAAACTCGACATGCTTCCCAGATGATTTCCAGGTACTTGAACAGGGAAGAACATTTACTAGAATCATTTTCCACTATAATGTTCACAAGGACTGTGAAACCCACAATCCAATTACCATGTTTTGGGGCACTGACCGTCTAAGGGTGTCCTCAGGTTTTCCCATCTGTCGCCCTTGTTAAACTGGTCTCACCTTCAGGGTGGAGTGATACGATAGGCACAAATTCCCCTTTCCATATGTTCTCTTTAGTGGCCAAATGCATATGCATCCCTAATGGGTTATATGCATTTAAAGACACATCATTATAGCTTGTGAACCATTACTGTATTTTAGCTGCCACAGTATTATCTATACTTATCCACTGTATTATCATATTTTTCTGCATTGTCTGTCTAATGTGTATTTTTTTTTGTACTACAGTAGTCATGTTAGATTGCTTGGCTTATTCTTTCAGCAATACTGTTTTTTCTGACCATATTTTATTGTCCTGATATCTTCCAATTTGATTGCTGGGAACACTTTTTTGTTTTGACTATGGATCTGGTTCTTAGATGTGAGTTTTTCTACTGTAACTTCTATATTGTCACAGAGCACCTTTCACTGAGTTATGTCCACTGCTTTCTGGAGACGTGCATGGCGGAACAAGAAGGAAGTCAAGACAAGATGTTTATTTAGTGGCAGCTGTTCTCGACTGGTAACAGCCACTCAAGTTATTGACCATTAACCATCAAAAAGAGCCTCTACATTCATAAATAAAGTCCAACCGATTTTAGCATGCAAATTTCCTATTTTAGAACTTGTGGAGAGATAGGAGGACTGATTCATTGGGACTCTCAATTAACATCTATAAACTGTACCAATGTCAGAACACACTAAACAGTTATTAATTCTACATGAACTGGTCATATGATCATTACAAAACATAGGCATTTATATATTCCTTTGAAATAATTTCATGTTTGGGCACAACAATCCTTTATAAACTGAGTTAAGAAATTTGAGTTGAAAAATGTTATGGCTGGGATTCTCTAAGCTGCGATGCTGGGTATCACACCCGATCCAGAATTGACTCTGGTTGCAATAGCCAGCATCGTGGCTAAGTGAATCCTGGAGTATGAATGCTAATAATCTTTTTCTGATTGCCCGGCACACTATGTTGTTCTTTTAATCAATACATGATACAGGGAAGTGTTCAAAAAAATGTTTTTCAAAGAATGCCATGCTGCCAAAAAATGTCAAGTTATGTGATTTACTGTACTAGGAAATTGTGTATTCATTTTGGTATGGAAGGCACATTCTATTAAAGCCAGTAGCCAAAGAATTTTGGATTCTACTGTAAATAACCTGTGCATGTGGTAATCCTGTCAATGTACAGTATGTGTATCCCACCCAGCAGCTTTATTTCCGAATGCCATAGAATATCTGACAGCAACAGGGATCTTACACAATATATTATGTGATGGTGGGAAATGCAGAAAGGGATACTTTTTTTGTTTTTTAGATTTTACAAAACAAAACAAAAGACAACATATGTGCTATACTGGTCGTACAATATGTTGCAATTGAAATCGGATTCTAGTGAATAAGCCACAAGGCGCTTTGTGAATTAGAATTGCATGGTCTTGGTATAAAAGTATATTATGTAAAAGCACCCAACAGGCCTATTGCCCCCTCAGTGCTGGAGGGACAGCGATGTTTTTTTGGGCTGCAGCTTTTGTATGCATCACTTGCCCCTTAAGTACTGAAGAGCGCAAGACGTTTTGTGTCCCTACAGAATCTTCACAATGAAGAGACAGGGTCACCAACAGGAAGATGCAAGTAATTACTGTACCAGCCAACCGGTTAAAAGTTGACAGCCTCCTACACCTGGGAACCTCCTGGTTTGGACTCCTTCATAAAAGGCGTTTGCTGTTTTACAGCATATCTTCACAAATGTTATTATGATACAATGTATTCAAATCTGAAAACATGTTTGTTGGCACAGAATAACATGTTTTATTGAAAAGCATATTGTCAATAAAAAATAAAGAAAAACTTGTCTGAGATGTTTTTCCCAATTCTGTTTATTAGTCGTATTGTTTATATTTGCTACTAGACTAACACAGCAAAATAATTAACTTCCCATCATTTTGGGAGACTCACTTGCCCTGGAAACAAGGCCTCCAATTCAGCCTATAAGATATTTTTAACTCTTCTGACCTGGGAATTGAACAGCAGTTGCATTAAGTTTCAGGGGAAAAAAAAGATGTAATTAGGTTGGGAGATTAGGGATGTTAACATGTGTCTGGGGACTGTTAGTACAGTTTCAAACAAACAGTGACATACTATTTTTGCAAATTGCATTGCACATTGCAATTCATGTTTTAGATTGACTCTTCTGTGCATATTTTCTATTAAACAAAAGACAAAGATACCCAATGCTACATCCAATGTGACAAAATACATAGTTAAATACTTCAATGTTAATATTGTCATGAATAAGGATCATTTAGTTAAACCTCTTGGCCAAAGCGTTACAAGCCTGCAGCCACGTCACGGCATGACCGCCATGCAGGTCCTAACACCACCTGTGAACATTCTCATTTACCTCTGCAGTGGAGGGAGAAATGTCTCAATAGACCTGTCCTGCACAGGAACATGGAAAAACCTGCTACTGCAGGACAGGTCTATATTATGCCGTGGCCAAGGGGTTCAACTGAATGACCCTTATTCATGAGAATACTAACATTGAAGTATTTAACTATGTATTTTGTCACATTGGATATCTTTGTCTTTTGTTGTATACATATGGTGGGTTCTGGTGTTAGAGCTTGCTGGGATTGTGTGTATATTTGATATTAAGCTACAAAAACAGAAGCAGCCACGGCACACTTACATAGAATAAATCCTACTGACTACAAATACAAAGTCATTTTTAAAAAGGTAATGTGGGTTCTACATACTGTAGCTGAGAAAAATTAGGTTGGGTAAGTCTGTCTACGGTTTACCCACTCAACATTGAAACACTGAAAAGGAATAGAACAAGTTAATATTATAGTCTGCTCATACTAGTGACGTTGGTACACTCCCAAGGTAACGGCTTGACGTCTCTGCATTGCTACAAACAGCTGAATAAAAGGCAAAATTGCATTTTTTTTTTTTCAGTACAAAGATTAAAAACAGAAGCTATTATGGACTGCTGCTTTCTAACCTAACAATATAATGTGACATACTGTAGAAGCCATCTAACCCTAAGGCTGCCCTTGTATTCCCTGTACGTCATGAAGGCTGGCACGCCAGGGACTCTTATGACGCACAGAGAATATCTAGAGAGAAATTGTATTGTGCGATTGGGAGCCCCCCTTCTGTTTGTAAGGAATCGGGCTATTGCTCCACACACCTCCGCACCCCTTACAGAGCGCGGGTACACACGGAGGCTCTCTCAGAACATCACGGAGCTTGGCCCCACTCCCCGCTCACGTCACGCACGCACAGCTCGCGTGCACCACTCCCCAGGTGCGTGGCAACATTCCTAATAATTCTAACAATGCTCACCTGTCTCCTGCATCCTCTGTCCAAGCCCTGCTTCCGCAGGGGCCGCAGCTCCGCTCCACCTCTCACACTCATTGCTCCAGCCTTGCTATAAAAACCCTGCATGCTCAGTCACTCATTGCTGAGCATAAACCCTTGTAGCCTTGTGTTCCTGCGTTCCTGCTTTGTTGTGCCTTGCCTTGTGCTTTGCTATTCTTGCTTCCAGTTGATCTCAGGTGTACCGACCCGGCTTGACTATTTGACCCTCTCTGGATAACGACCCCGGCTTGCCTCTGACTACCCACACGTCTCCATCCCTGACCATGGCTATTGGACCCATTACTATCCCACCAGCTCCAACCCGTGACCACGGCACAACGGACAATGACTACGCTGCTGGCTCCGCCCCACAACCTCAGCAAGTATCTGGACTAACCCATTTTCTCCAACCCATACCCGGCTACGCTGACAACCCACTTTCCAGGCGTGCCTCCGCTGCTGTGGGTGCGCAGTTCTATACTTTCCCACCTCAGTACCGGGGTCCCACCTTGTTCATAGTGAGCGCAAGTGTTACACTGTTCACATCACTGGGGGTCAGTTGCGACCACGTGATTGTTACATCAAGCATGATTGCGATCCCAGGAGACCAAGAGGCCTTTGGGCATTACTAGTTTTTCAGCTGCAAATGGATCAAACAACATATCCGAGTCAAACACCTGTGTGGTAGTTATGACTTTAGAGATTTAAACCAACAATAAAATGAATATGCGATTGTTTGCATTTTTTCTATTTTTAGTTTCTCTATTGGGCTTGTTTCACTATTGATGAACTCTTAAAAGTAGAATAACTTCTTTGCTTCCCACTTGCATCACAGGACACATTTCCTAAGAATTGTGAATATTCCGCAATGTAATTCTGCATATAATTGATTGTACAACAAGCAACAGAGATGCCCACATCCAATACGACAAAAATACACAGTAAAATACTTATATATTCTCTTGAAAAAGGGTCATTTAATTTAACCTTTTGGCTAAAGCGTTGTAAGCTTGCGAGCCACGACAAGGCAGACACCTGTTCGCAAGTCCTAACACTACCAGATAAATTACTAATATATCTCTATTTGGATTAAAATTCTCATTTGCCTCTATCCTCTATCCAGTAGAATGAGACCTGCTGACTTGGGAAGTGGGGAGGGGCGGGCTTAAACCCCTGGGAAGGAGGAGCCACTAATCTCCAAACAGCTGAGACAGCTGAAAATAAGTTAACAAACAATACACAGAACCCCAGTAAGCTCTTTTTGGGAACCCATGAGCCCCCACAAAATATATATGTATAGTCAAAAAGGAAAACTATTGAGCGTGGCAAATGTATACAAGCAACAGAGAAGCCCAATGCTACAATTAATTTAATCCTAATAGAGGTATATTAGTATTTTATGAGGTAGTGTTAGGACCTGTGAACTGTGTCTGCCTTGACGTGGCTCACAGGCTTACAACGCTTTGGCCAAAGGGTTAAACTAAATGACCCTTTTTCAAGAGAATATATAAGTATTTTACTGTGTATTTTTGTCATGTTGGATGTAGCATTGGGCTTCTCTGTTGCTTGTTGTATACATTTTCCACGCTCAATAGCTCTCCTTTTTGACACTTATATACATATATATTTTGTGGGGGCTCAGGGGTTCCCAAAATGAGCTTTCTGGGGTTCTGTGTGTTGTTTATAATTGATTGTAGCTCATCACTTGTCTCCTGTTCTGTGTGTAGGGCAGAAACTTTGCTCTTCCCCATGACAAGGGTGGAAGAGGTCCTAGTGGTCTTTACAAGACACACACAGTTATGGCATTGCCATTTACTTTGTGGCCACTCGCTTCGGAAGCATGCATACAAAACTAAGAACACAGAGCAGATTAGCATGGTCCCTGTGTAAGGATGACAAGTATACAATGATTGACTGAAAAACATGCACCAAATGCCTGTAAATTGATAAGCAGGATTTACCATTACATTTATAAACATTTATAAACTCGCAAAATGATTTAGATCCCTTTGTGCTACAGAAAACTATCTTCTCCTGTAATCTAAATAGAATAAACATTTTTGCACAAAGTTTTCAGATTAATAAATGTATCCCAAAAAAGGTTATGATTATAGAAAATTGCTTGCATTATATAATTTTGCATACCTACTGCATTTAGTTTGTACTGTACCAGGTTTCTGTGTCTTGTACCTTGTACTGAGTACTCTTCTACATATTTCTGCCTGCGCATTTAGATAGACCCATTATCTCACTTAGCTAGTTAGAACAGCTTGGAGATTGCTCTTTTTGTTTTACATGTAATAAGTAAATCATCACTCTATAAATACAAAAGGTACCATTGTTTCATCAGTAAACTGATCAGTGCACATAATAAACTGTACCTGTTAAGGTGCCTTCGCAAGAGATGCTCACTTACTTGGAAGCTCCTGTCGTTGTTTGCAAACTCACAAACACGAGTTCTAGATAATGAGTAGTTTATTGCACAGTAAAGCACAGAGTATGATCATACACATTCACAAGTCAATGAGACTCTCTACTAGGGAGTGTTCAAGCAGGCATTATATACACTTGATTTCCTTCTTGTCTAAACTAGGCAGAATATAATAATCACTCCTTAATTATTAAACCAATTATCTTACAGATCATTAAAACCTGGTTAAAACTAGATTAAAACACACAAAATCCACGGGGAGCATGGGGAGGAAACAAAAATAAATTTAAGTGCAGCAAAAAAAGATGTGTTTATCAAGATTTTAACCCCATGTTTGTATATGAGCAATTGTATCTGTACTAGCCACACCAGTAGCACTTTAAGGAATGGTTTACACCTGTTGATTAATCAGATCACCAAGATATAAAAGCATGCAATGTGTCACAAGGCTCCACACTCCTGAGGAAGAAAGCAGTTGCTTTTGAAACGCGTAGAGTGGGAGTTTTCATTCAGACCGGAGCATACAGCAGAGAAGTTGCAGGAAGATCCAGCACTCACCGCGCGACGAACCCAGAAGTGACGTCAGACGCCAGTCGGAGCAGTGTAACAGCTGACCGGGGGCTGAGGCAGAGGAGTGGGGGAACGTTGCAGGACGGTGAGCCAGCTGGCTAAAATCTTCCTACACTAATGCAGTGTGATATGCCCGTATTTTATTGTTAGAATGTGAGTATAATATTTTATTGTTATAAAGCTATTTTATCTCGAGTGATCTGTGCTATGCCAGTTTTTCTCTCAACATTGGGGTACGTGATCCTGGGGACCCGATCCACTCTGATGACAACTGCATCATCCACTTACCTGTGACTGTTTGAGTCAACCCTGCCTATTTGACTCTTACATCTTGTAAGTAGTTAATTCATTAGAGCCAAGTCATTTGAAGGCTTTTTTCCACGTTGCCTTTTTTTGCTGCACTTAAATTTATTTTTGTTTCCTCCCCATGCTCCCCGTGGATTTTGTGTGTTTTGCTGTTACTGTGGGGGAAGAGTGAAGACTACCCCTTCCTGTGGGTTCCAGAGCAGGGGGTGAAGCTGTATTGATTTAAATTTTATCACATTATCACCTATTTAAGATTTTGATTAGTCACTTATTATTAGTGTTCACTTTTTATTTGTTTGCGCCTTATTTCACTTTACCACTATACAATTGCACTAGTTTTCAGGTGATTGGGCTGCACGTTTAAAAAGAATACATGGAGATCACAGAAAGTACTACTACTGTTTTTTCAAAACGTTTATTAAGAAATGTCAAATTTGATTCTGCACCAATAGAGGAAATTAGAATAGATGAAAATGATGTGGGGAAGATGATAACAGAGGAGTTTCAGAAATTAGAACGATTTATGATCAAAGATACAAAGAAGTGGTTGGATGTAGTTTTTTTAGAGGAATATAAAAATTGTGGTAGAGTCCCTAGGGGATTAAGGATTGGTAAAAAACCTTCCTTTGATCTAGAGGATGCAGATTTTCTGTTACACTGGAATAACATTTTGGATAAGTGTTCAGAGGATTTAATAAACTTGATTATTGAACAGCAAAAATCCCATCTGAAACAACTGGATGAGGATATAAAAGAAATCCAAGAGAAACTAATTATAGTAGAACACACCAGTGAATTTAAAGATAAAGACAGATTACTGCAAATTAAAATAGACTCTATTTCAAAGGAAACTGAAACCAATAAACTTAAAAAATTCAAACGAGATGAAGAAGATTATTTAAAAGGAGAGCAGAGAAACTGGAATAAGGGGAGAAATTTTAAGAGAAATCAGGATAGATACAAAAAGGATAACTACAAATATAGAGAAACGAATGTAGAAAAGGATCACTCCACACATAGGGAGAGATTAGAATCAAATGAATTTAAAGTAGGGGGTACAGCAAATTTCACTCCGATTAACCAACAGAAGAAAGATAAAAGAGAAGAAGAGAGATATCAAAAAAAGAAGGAGAAATCACAGAAAGGGAGAAGGGAGGAAGAAAGGGAGAAAAGAGAGGTTCAGAGAGATAAACAACAGGAAAAAACAGAGTTTTTTTTAGGCGCAGAGGGCCCATCCACTCTGTGGGAGAACAAAAATCGTTACCTCCCACTGATGGAAAAGGAGTCCAAAAATCTAAAAAGAGGAAGACCTTTAGAGGGAGGAGAGGACGAAAAAGAAAGAGAGCGCAAAAAAAGCGCAAAATAAATGATAACATCTTTAATTTAAGCTCTGTAGTCCTCACAGAACCTCAGAGGGAGGTCATTTCAAAGGGTCTTTCTTTTGCACCAGTGAGAGGCCACAACAGCTTTGACCTCTACATTGATGCAAATAAATATCTGCGCAAACTAACCCTGAAAAGATATTTCCTGGGAAGGAATCTTGAACCAAGTAACGATACAACGATTCCTGTGGTGGTACAAGAGGAGAGAAATTTTGTCCATACTGATTTAAGGCCAAAATCCACATTCTATCCACAGTTCGCAAAAGGAAATAATGTAGATGTTTTCTTCAAAATGATCACGAGTGATTTCGATGATCTTATGAAGAATAAAACGAACATCAAGGATAATCTTACAAAAGAAGAAAAAAAAGCTTTAAGGGAACTGGTGGAGAACGAGGACTTGGTCATTAAACAGGCGGACAAGGGAGGAGGCGTTGTATTGATGGACAAGGCAAATTATAACAAGGAGTCCCTACGCCTCCTAGAGGACAAAACTACCTATACCAAACTAAAAAGTGATCCAATTAATGAATACACAACTGATTTGAAATGTCTCTTGGATAGGGGAAGGGAAACTGGCATTCTCAATGATAAAGAATATGATTTCCTATATGTAGATAAGGCGAGAATGCCAGTTTTCTATCATCTTCCAAAGATACACAAGAGTGTAGCCAATCCCCCAGGCAGACCTATTGTCTCGGGGATTGGCTCCCTCACAGCAAATTTGTCCATGTACATCGACAGATTTTTACAAAAATATGTATCAAAGCAAAAATCTTATCTGAGAGACACTATGGATATTTTAAACACACTCACTGAACTAAAATGGGAAGACCATTTCATTATGGCTAGCTGCGACGTATCATCATTGTACACGTCAATAAATCATGAACAAGGTTGCGCAGCCATCAAATATATATTGGAACAGGATTCAGAATTACCAAAGGATCAGGCAGACTTCATTGTAGATAGTATATTATTCATATTAACCCACAACTACTTTTGGTATGGTGGTGATTTTTATTTGCAGAATTGTGGAACGGCGATGGGCACCAGGTTTGCCCCCAGTTACGCTAACCTCTTCATGGCGGTTTGGGAGGAGGAGACCATCTGGCCCATGGGAGAGGTACCGGGGTCGGGCCTGGTGCTCTGGCGCCGTTTCATTGATGATGTGTTTTTAATTTGGAAGGGAGGAGAAGAAAAGCTAAACTCTTTCTTTGATTATATTAACACAAACACAAAAAATTTGAATTTTACCAGTACCTTTAGTTCAAATATGATTCACTTTCTAGATTTGGAGATATATATAGAGGACAATAACATCAAGACCAAAACCTTTTTTAAGTCAATTGACAAAAATAATTATATTTTAAGAACCAGTGGACATTTGCCACGTTGGATGGACAATGTGCCACTGGGACAGTTCAACAGACTTAAAAGAAATTGCACAGACCAAGAACAATTTGTAAAACAGGCTGATTTTATTAAACAAAGATTTTTGGATAAAGAGTACGATGGGAAGTTATTGGATAGAGCAATTGTAGAAGCTGACAGCCGAATTAGGAGCGAGCTTTTGAGACCTAAAAGCAAAAAGAAAAAAGAACATTTAGAGTTTGCATTCATCACGGGTTATAATAAGGAATCTAAAAACATTCAAAAGATTCTAAACAAACACTGGGATATTCTGAAAAATGATTCTATATTGGGAAGTGTGATTCCAGAGAGACCAAATGTATTGTTTAGAAAAGCTGACAATTTGAAGACCAAGTTGGCGCCCAGTGCATTAAGAGAGAGAAACCCAAGTAAGAATAATTGGTTGAGCCAAAACACGGGGTTCTATGGGTGCAAAACCTGCAGGGCGTGCCAGTTTAAATCTACGAACACCGCAAACTTCTGCTCCAATGTCACTAATGAACGCTTTAACATAAAAACAAGTCTTACCTGTAGATCAGATCACGTCGTATATGTATTAGAGTGCCCATGTAAATTGCAATACGTGGGCAAGACTGCAAGACCCATTAGAACTAGGATCCTAGAACACCTTAGCAGCATTAAACGACAAATAAAAACACACAGTGTTTCTGATCATTTCGCCACAGTACATCAAGGAGATGCCACAGGTTTGACTTACACAGTTATAGAACAAGTGAAACAACACTGGAGAGGGGGAGATAGAGAGAATGAACTTTTGAGGAGAGAATCCTTTTGGATCCATCGTTTAGGAAGTCTCACCCCAAGGGGATTAAATATGGAGTTAGATATTCTTCCATTTTTGAAATAATTGTATCTGTTTCTAATGTGGATTTTGTCTCCCCCATTTTAGGAGTTTTTTCATCCAATTTCCTCAGTATCTATCCAATAGCCATTATTATCTGTGCACTTTAGGTTTCTTTGTATGGTAGTAAGTGTCTTTGTATGGTAGTAAGTGTTATATTACCTCCATGATCATTTATATTTCATCATCATCCAATTGTAGGTTTTTAGGATTTTATAATTAATTTGTTAAAATGCATTTGCAAGTTTGTCATAATTTTATAATTAATTTGTATAAATTGTCTGCCATTGTAGATCATGCATATTGCAGATCGTGTATATATACCAGTGATATCAGTGAGTTAAATATGTTTGAATTTATAGCATGTACCACCACTTATATTTTATATTTAAATTTATATTCTCATAACAAGATTCATTCCCTATCCCGTTTACCAAGTATCCCCTTACAAAAGATGTGTTTATCAAGATTTTAACCCCATGTTTGTATATGAGCAATTGTATCTGTACTAGCCACACCAGTAGCACTTTAAGGAATGGTTTACACCTGTTGATTAATCAGATCACCAAGATATAAAAGCATGCAATGTGTCACAAGGCTCCACACTCCTGAGGAAGAAAGCAGTTGCTTTTGAAACGCGTAGAGTGGGAGTTTTCATTCAGACCGGAGCATACAGCAGAGAAGTTGCAGGAAGATCCAGCACTCACCGCGCGACGAACCCAGAAGTGACGTCAGACGCCAGTCGGAGCAGTGTAACAGCTGACCGGGGGCTGAGGCAGAGGAGTGGGGGAACGTTGCAGGACGGTGAGCCAGCTGGCTAAAATCTTCCTACACTAATGCAGTGTGATATGCCCGTATTTTATTGTTAGAATGTGAGTATAATATTTTATTGTTATAAAGCTATTTTATCTCGAGTGATCTGTGCTATGCCAGTTTTTCTCTCAACATTGGGGTACGTGATCCTGGGGACCCGATCCACTCTGATGACAACTGCATCATCCACTTACCTGTGACTGTTTGAGTCAACCCTGCCTATTTGACTCTTACATCTTGTAAGTAGTTAATTCATTAGAGCCAAGTCATTTGAAGGCTTTTTTCCACGTTGCCTTTTTTTGCTGCACTTAAATTTATTTTTGTTTCCTCCCCATGCTCCCCGTGGATTTTGTGTGTTTTGCTGTTACTGTGGGGGAAGAGTGAAGACTACCCCTTCCTGTGGGTTCCAGAGCAGGGGGTGAAGCTGTATTGATTTAAATTTTATCACATTATCACCTATTTAAGATTTTGATTAGTCACTTATTATTAGTGTTCACTTTTTATTTGTTTGCGCCTTATTTCACTTTACCACTATACAATAAAACTAGATTAAAACAGCTCTCTATAGGAGACATATACTACTTGATACCAGGAATTTGGGCATTACTTCAGGCACATTCGTAAATCGACTGTGAGCGAATCTTACTCAAACCACACACACATTCTTACACATAAAATTGACACTAAAAAAAACATAACAGAACAGACAAAATGGAAACAGAACATCGTCTTCAATCCTTCTCCAGAGACCACCCCAGTCCATTTCAGTAATATCACAGTATATTCATTTCAGCAATATTACTTCATCACTCCTCTATCCTGCAATGATGGAGACATTAAAGTCTATGGGGCTCATGGTGTGCTAAATGCCCATTTTCTCCCCATCAAAGTATGACAAACACATAATTTGTGGATAAACAAATTGTGACTCCCACTGCTGCCCTTAAAAGGACATGCTTAACATTTCCACTCGCCACAATAAGGGCACTATTATACCAGGTATCCATATACCTCCTGGGCTCTCCATGTCTGGCAAGCATCAAAACCCAACCAAACGCTGTGACAGAAGATCTATAATAATAAAATATATATTAATAACATCGTTACATACACTGGCGACACACTTTATTCGAGCTCGGCTAGTCCCACGAATTCGGGTATACCCGGGTGTATTGAGGTTTGTGACTGTTTTCTGCCCGAGTGCATTGAGGTATTTTCAAGGCAGGGATTGAAGCATTTTATTCCTGCTGGCTGCAATACTGCACAGTATATATATATATACTGCATTACAATTCATGAATTTATGCCATCTGGTAGACACGCGAAGCATTGCAACCTATTAAATCCTAATCATTATCATTTAACAGATCAGCCGCCCGTCAGCCAGGCATGAACCCAGGCTGGGAAGGCAAATGCAACGGGGCTTGTCAGAGGTGAGGAGCGGCGCATTCCAGGTATCTGCCAGGTACATACTGGGTATTTGCTCGAATAAAGTGTGTCGGTGCAGTAGTAGATGAGGTTGAATAAAGACATGCGTCCATCAAGTTCAACCTATGATAAATTTAGACGACAAATCATTAATCTAATATCTATACTTACAGTATATTGATCCAGAGGAAGGTGAACAAAAAAACCCCAAGTATGAAATACAATGATATATCTTAAGGGGAAAAATAAATTCCTCCCTGACTCCAAGAATTGGCAATCAGATTACTCCCTGGATCAACATCCTTCCCATGATTACTTATTTGTTATATCCCTGTATATCTTTACTTTCTAAAAAAGGTGTACTACTTTTTTTTTTTTTTTCCAAAAATTTTTTTATTAGGCAGTTAAACAATTACATGGTATGTACGGTATAAACAATATGTCAGCCTAATGTACATTTTTTTCTTTTTCTTGAGAGAAAAGAGAAAAGAAAAGGCTCAACGCCTCCCTGATCTCACGAAGTCCATCAGGGAGGCGCGAGTATGGAAACAGAGAGGGAGTAGAGAAGGGGGGGCAGGGTGTGGGGGGGGGGAGGGAGGAGAGGGTACAAAGGGTATAGCGGGGGGTGGTCATGATCCCCAGAACCTTGGTGATTCTGGTTTGGGCTTTAATGTGAATTGGGCTTCTGGTTTGTTAGGGGGCGTTTCGTCTTATATGCGCCAAATAGGTGTACCATGGGTCCCAAATTGCTGTAAATGAGGTGGAAGACCTCTTAAGGAAAGCAGACAATCTCTCCATGTCCATTACTTCTTGCACCCTTCTTATTATTGTTTGTTTCGAGGGGGGAGACACTTTCTTCCAGGCGGCTGCCACCGCACACCTAGCCGCCGTGAGGATGAAGGAGACTAATTTTCCTGTTGGTCGGTCCAGATAGTCTAGGGGCCTGGCCAACAGGTAGGTCAGCGGTTCGACAGGTATTTTGAGGTCTGTGACCTCCTCTATTAATTTTTGTGTTGTTTCCCAGTATTTCTGAATTTCCGGACATGTCCACCAAATGTGGGCCATGTCCCCCTTTTGACCGCAGCCTCTCCAACATAGATCGGATGCCAGTGGGTAGATTTGATTTATTCTGACTGGAGTGAGATACCAGCGGAACAGTATTTTGTAAATGTTTTCTTTGATTGTGGTACATATGGAAGTTCCTGAGGCATTTTCCCAAATACTTTCCCAGTCCTCTCGGTCTATAACTATATCCAATTCTGCTGCCCAATGCAGCATGTAGTCATGCATGGGGACTTCTGTAGTCCCTCCTAGCTCTGTGCAGATTTGTGTTATTAGACCTTTCTGGTGATCTGTTTCGCTGCAAAGTCTCTCGAAACCTGTGAGAGGGGGAAATTCCAATGTTGGGGATAATGTTTGGAGAAAGTGCCGAATTTGTAGGTACTTGAACACGTTCAGTCCTATTATGTCATACTTGGTTTGTAGATTTTGGTAGCTCAGGAACTTCCCGAGGCTCAGGAGGTCGGCAATCGTTTTAATGTTTTTGGTTTGAAATTGGTCAAATTGTCTGGGCTCACAGCCAGGTGGAAATTTCGGATTTCTGTGGATTGGTATGAGTTGGGATTGTAGCGATGTGAGCTTGTACTTGAGTTTGCTTTTCGTCCAGGTCTCCCAGGTGTGTCTCATTGGGCCTAATTTGAATTTGTTATTTTGCATGTCCTCCCTGCTCAGGGACCAAAGGCAAGCCGGCAGTGAAGGCGTTTCGGCATATTGCGTTTCTATATCCAGCCAGCAATATTGATTTGGGCTTGCGTTCCAGACTACCACCTGTCTCAATTGTGCGGCCAGATAGTATTTTGTAATGTCTGGAACTCCTAATCCTCCTCTCCCCCTTGAAGCCAAGAGAACTGACCTGGGGACTCTAGGTTTTTTACCTTGCCAAATAAAATGGAAGATTGATTTTTGAATATTTTTCAATTCTGAGCCAGGGATGTGGACCGGGAGAGTCTGGAAGTAATATAATAATCTAGGGAGTATATTCATTTTGACCGAGATCATTCTCCCGATCCATGATATTTGATATCCTCCCCATTTTTCCAAATCTTGTTTGATTTTATGGAACATGGTCGGATAGTTATGTTTATATAGTGATTGGTAGGTCCTCGATATCTTAACTCCCAAGTATTTGATACAGGAGGAGCTCCAACGGTAATTAAAGTTTAGTTTGAGGAGTTTCACCTCTGGCTCTGGCAGACTTAAGTTCAGGGCTTCTGATTTGTCATTATTTATCTTATATCCTGAGATTTTTCCAAAGTCTCGGAGTTCTTTTTGAAGGTTGGGTAATGAGGTTTGGGGTTTGGAGAGGGTTAAGATGACATCATCTGCGAATAGAGAAATTTTATGCTGCCTATTTCCAATATCTATTCCCTGGATGTCTTTATTGAGTCGTATTGCTGAAGCCAGTGGTTCTATCGTTAGCGCAAAGAGGAGAGGAGATAGGGGGCACCCCTGTCGAGTCCCATTAGTTATCTCGAATCTTTGGTTAGTCCCCCCTGGTAGTTTTATTGTTGCTGATGGATTTTGGTATAGTCTACGGACCCCCTCTAGGTATGTGTCTTTAAAGCCAAATTTACACATAGTCTGGTCCAGAAATTGCCAGTATATTCTATCGAACGCCTTCTCTGCGTCTAAGCTTAACAGTAGTGCTTTGGTGGTACTACTTTTTTTTTTTAAAGAAATCTATTGTATCTGCCATCAGAGTCTCCATGAGTAATGAACTCCACATTTTAACTGCCCTTACTGTAAAAAAAACCCTTTCCTTTGTTGCTAGTGAAATCTTCTTTCGTCCAACCTTGAGGGATGATCCAGAGTCCATTGTACTTACCTTGGGATGAATAGTTTACAATTAAACATTTTCTGCAAACAAAATTAATCTTCAACTCCTGAAGGGCCAATTTAGAATGGTTCCCCCTCGCACGCAATGCATCCTTCAAATTCCTTACCCTCAAGCCTTCCGTTACGCCTCGCCCCCAACTCAGGGCTTAACTCCTCCCAGGGAGGGGAGCGCACGAAGGCTGCACACAGCCCTCTACAATAAGAAAAAAGGGGGGGAGAGGCACCCGCAAGCCAAGAGTCCCCTGCCTTACTGCTGGAACCTTCTTGGCGAGCTAAATGCCCATTTTCTCCCCATCAACGAACAACAAACACATAATTTGCAGATAAACAAGGCCACAGCTTTATTTAATTTGAAACCAGAGTTTGTTACCAAAACGCTTCTTTAACCCCTGCCAGGCAGTCCGACCATAGTACAGAGCCCAAGGGCGTCGCCGTAACTTATGACTCCAACTGCTGCCCTTAAAAGGACATGCTTAAAATTTCCACTCGCCACAGTGAGGGCCCCATTACAGCCGGTATCCACATACCTCCTGGGATCACCATGTCTGGCAGGCACCAAAACCCCGCCATGGCCAAGGACATTTACACCTAAATGGTCCTTGCCCCCCCTCCCCATGGCACAAGCTACCTCTACACCTTATACAAACCCAATATTAAATATATTGTACCCAATAATTGAAAGGTGTATTATCAAACCCCAACCAGGTATGGCCTCGTTACTATGTGTGCTTTAAACCAGGGGTGAGCAAACTTTTTATGCCGAGCCCCCCTTTTCATCCATAAAATTTCTCGGGCCCCCCCTGCCTGATGTAATCAAAATCACATGACAAAAAAAAAAAAAACCTTTATTAAACGGTATACAATATAAATCCAAATATGTTTAAATACTTACATATTTCAACAGCTCGCGCTTGCAAAATTAGGCTGCGTCCACGCTGCCGCTGAGAGCGGTGACATCACCAACTCTCCAAGCATGAGCACAGGGTGTCCTGCATAATTTTGCAAGCGTGGATCGGGGCTATTTGTGTGAGTGTCTGTGTGTGTCTGTGTGTGGCTGTGTGTGTGTGTGTGTATTGACTGCTGCTGAGCGCACATCAAAGTCAATTTTGTTTGACTCCCCATGTGCCAAGCTTGGGAGAGCGTACGTGCACAAAGGCAATCCTTTGGGGGGGCATTCATCCACCTCTTTGCTACCTCCCTTCCCTCTCCCCCCCCCCTTTTTTTATTCCTTCCCCTCCATGCTTTTTGTCTTGCTATCCCCATTGTCATCCAAACTCCTACCTACAGTATTATTTATTTTTACCCGTTTTCAATGTTGTGTTTTCACTTTCTTTTGTATTATTTCTGTACATTCATAGTATGAGTGATATAGGTGCAGCCTACCCTTTCACTTGCAGAGGATCGCAGCGAAACAGGTTGCCAGCGGAGGAGAGCATTAACACAGCGCTATTGCAGGGCAGACACCAAAGGAGGGGCGTTTGACTTCACCGTGCTCGGGCGTGCTCCTCCCCGTACCTCCGAAGCCCCTGCGCGTGCGCTCACACACCATCACGTTGCCGCCACCTGCACTACCCTTTCAGCCACCCGCACACATCTTCGGCTGCCCGCCCATGCACATCTTCTTGGCCGCCCCTCGCGAAACAGCGTCTGCCAGCCCGCGCACCCAGTTTTCGTCGCACGCCGCCTGCGCCCCCCTAAATAATCTTGCGCCTCATTGCCCCCCCAGTTTGCGCACCACTGCATTACAACACACACTCTCTCAATCAATCAATCACCACATACACACACTCACCACATACACTCAATCACCACACACACACACACACACAAACTCACCACATACACTCAATCAATCACCACACACACACACACTCAATCCCTCCCCCACACACTCAATCCCTCCCACACACACACACTCTCAATCCCCCACACACACACACACACCACACACTCAATCCCCACACACACACAATCCCCCCCCCCACACACACACACTCAATCCCCCCCCCCAACACACATACAACCCCCCACACACACACTCAATCCCCCCCACACACACACACAATCCCCCCACACACACACAATCCCCCCCACACACACACAATCCCCCCCCCCACACACACACACACAATCCCTCCCCACACACACACACACAAACTCAATCCCCACACACACACACAATCCCCCACGCACACACACAAACTCAATCCCCCCCCCCCCACACACACACACACAAACTCAATCCCCCCACACACACACTCAAATACACACACACAAACACTTTCACCTGGGGGGGGCGACATGCTCCGATCCCCCAACCCCCCATGCTACTGAAAACTGGTGCGGGAAGCAGACAGGAAGAGAAGTAGGGGCTGTCTGTGTGCAGAGAGAAGCCCCGCCCCCTCTGCAAGACACAGACACATAGAAGCAGCAGCACGGAGCTTCTGGCCGCCCGTGCACAGCTCTGCCCGCCCCAGGTTTCCCTGCAAGCAGCCCGCGCCCCCCCTACATAATCTTGCGTCCCCCCAAGGTGGCACGCCCCACAGTTTGCGCACCACTGCTTTAAAGAATAGTCTCCCAAACCTTTTATAAATTTACCCATGGCCAGGGGCATAGCTTTAGCCTGGGCAGCCCGGCGGCCCACTCTTTTGGGGGGCCCGCTCTCCCTCCCTGTCGACGGCCCATCTGTCTCTTCAGATAGAGAGAGGCTTGGGTGGGTAGGAGCAGAGCGGTGGATGCCGGCTGCGGAGTGTGGGGCTGATCATAGAACAGCTGGAGGGAGGAGGCGAGTAGGGCTTTCTTCCTGCTTAACCACTTCTGGGCAGCAGGTGGTGCTGCAGAGCACTCCATAGCTGCTCCTCTCACGGTTCTGTGTGTCTGTTGGTAAGTGTGTGTGTGTGTGTGTGTGTGTCTGTGTTGGTAAGTGTGTGTGTCTGTGATGGTGTGTGTGTGTGTCTGTGTTGGTAAGTGTGTGTGTTTATAAGTGTGTGTTGGTGTGTGTAATGCAGGGTTTCCCAAACTTTTTTTTTCCATGACCCGGTTAGTTTTGAACTTCACCTTCGTGACCCACTAAAAATTTTATCGCCTATACTGGCCTATAGGGCCTGCACAGACACACAAACAGCCACTGATATACACACACATACAGCCACTGATACACACACACACAGCCACCGACACACACACTGATACACACACGCAGCCACTGACACACACACGCAGCCACTGACACACACACGCAGCCACACAGAGACACTGATACACACACACACACTGATACACACACACACTGATACATACACAGAGACACTGCTACACACACAGAGACACTACTACACACACAGAGACACTGCTACACACACAGAGACACTGCTACACACACAGAGACACTGCTACACACACAGAGACACTGCTACACACACACACACACACTGATACACACACAGACACATACACAAATACACTGATACTGATACACACACACTTATACACACACACAGACACTGATACACACACACAGGCACTGATACACACACACAGACACTGATACACACACACAGACACTGATACACACACAGACACTGATACACACACACACACACACACACACAAACTGATACTGATACACACACAGGGACACTTGGGTGGTAGGGGGGGACAGTGACTGGGTGGGTGTGTGGGAGACGGTGGGTGAGTGACTGGGTGGGTGAGTGACTGGGTGGGTGGGAGACAGTGACTGGGTGGGAGAGAGTGACTGGGTGGGTGACAGTAACTGGGTGGGAGACAGTGACTGGGTGGGTGTGTGGGAGACGGTGGGTGAGTGACTGGGTGGGTGAGTGACTGGGTGGGTGACAGTGACTGGGTGGGAGACAGTGACTGGGTGGGAGAGAGTGACTG
This sequence comes from Ascaphus truei, assembly GCF_040206685.1. NCBI lineage: Eukaryota > Metazoa > Chordata > Amphibia > Anura > Ascaphidae > Ascaphus > Ascaphus truei. The sequence goes on from NC_134485.1 coordinate 314,860,345, forward strand.
GGTGGGAGAGAGTGACTGGGTGGGTGACAGTAACTGGGTGGGAGACAGTGACTGGGTGGGTGTGTGGGAGACGGTGGGTGAGTGACTGGGTGGGTGAGTGACTGGGTGGGTGACAGTGACTGGGTGGGAGACAGTGACTGGGTGGGAGAGAGTGACTGGGTGGGTGACAGTGACTGGGTGGGAGAGAGTGACTGGGTGGGTGACAGTAACTGGGTGGGAGACAGTGACTGGGTGGGTGTGTGGGAGACGGTGGGTGAGTGACTGGGTGGGTGAGTGACTGGGTGGGTGACAGTGACTGGGTGGGAGACAGTGACTGGGTGGGAGAGAGTGACTGGGTGGGTGACAGTGACTGGGTGGGTGGGAGACAGTGACTGGGTGGGTGGGAGACAGTGACTGGGTGGGGTGACTTACCTTGCCGCCGGACGCTTTCCCCTGCTGCCCCCGATATCCCCTGCTGCCCGGGACGGGAGGTGGGCTTGGGGGCATTGGAGGTGGGAGACACTGCTACACACACAGAGACACTGCTACACACACACACACACACTGATACACACACAGACACATACACAAATACACTGATACTGATACACACACACTTATACACACACACAGACACTGATACACACACACAGGCACTGATACACACACACAGACACTGATACACACACACAGACACTGATACACACACAGACACTGATACACACACACACACACACACACACAAACTGATACTGATACACACACAGGGACACTTGGGTGGTAGGGGGGGACAGTGACTGGGTGGGTGTGTGGGAGACGGTGGGTGAGTGACTGGGTGGGTGAGTGACTGGGTGGGTGGGAGACAGTGACTGGGTGGGAGAGAGTGACTGGGTGGGTGACAGTAACTGGGTGGGAGACAGTGACTGGGTGGGTGTGTGGGAGACGGTGGGTGAGTGACTTGGTGGGTGAGTGACTGGGTGGGTGACAGTGACTGGGTGGGAGACAGTGACTGGGTGGGAGAGAGTGACTGGGTGGGAGAGAGTGACTGGGTGGGTGACAGTAACTGGGTGGGAGACAGTGACTGGGTGGGTGTGTGGGAGACGGTGGGTGAGTGACTGGGTGGGTGAGTGACTGGGTGGGTGACAGTGACTGGGTGGGAGACAGTGACTGGGTGGGAGAGAGTGACTGGGTGGGTGACAGTGACTGGGTGGGAGACAGTGACTGGGTGGGTGTGTGGGAGACGGTGGGTGAGTGACTGGGTGGGTGAGTGACTGGGTGGGTGACAGTGACTGGGTGGGAGACAGTGACTGGGTGGGAGAGAGTGACTGGGTGGGTGACAGTGACTGGGTGGGTGGGAGACAGTGACTGGGTGGGAGACAGTGACTGGGTGGGGTGACTTACCTTGCCGCCGGACGCTTTCCCCTGCTGCCCCCGATATCCCCTGCTGCCCGGGACGGGAGGTGGGCTTGGGGGCATTGGAGGTGGGCTCGGGAGAGGGTGCCAGGGTAGGTGAGCTCGGGAAGCTAGCCGCGGGGGGAAGCAGGCCGCAGGTGGAGCTTGTACTTCCCCCTCCGTCCCACATAACTTGCGGGCCGCAGAGGAGCTGGTACTTCCTCCTCCGTCCCACATAACTTGCGGGCCGCAGAGGAGCTGGTACTTCCTCCTCCGTCCCACGTTGGGAGCGGGGGGAGGAAGGGAGCGGGCCCTGCTTGCCCAGCGCAAGCGCGCTGGACCGCGGGGGGAATCGCCGCTATTTTTTTCAACTTGAGTGGGGGGACGGGACACACCGCGCGGCCAGCCTCGCTGTGACCCGGCAATTTTGGTTCCATGGCCCGGTGCCGGGTCGCGACCCACCATTTGGGAAACGCTGGTGTAATGCATATGTGTGTCATGCATTATGTGCATGTATATGTTGTATATTGTGTTTTTTTTTAAATATGTTGAATATAAATGTGTATTTGTATGTGATATGTGTGCATATGGTGTAGTTTTTGTGTGCATATATGTGAGGGGAGGGAGGAGAGATAGGATGGGGGATGAGGGAGAAGAGATGATGAGGAGGAGGGGGGAGAAATGAGCAGGAGGAGGGGGGAGAGGAGATGATGAGGGGGAGAGGAGATGATGAGGGATGATGAGGAGGAGGGATGGGGAGATATGAGGGATGATGAAATAGAGCAGGGGAGCGCCATCTTTTCCTCCTGCGCCCCCCTTCCGACTGTCCCCCTCTCCGTGCCCCCCACCCCTTTACCTTGGTTCTGTGTGTTATGAATGCCATTGCGACGTGTCTCCAGAAGCCGTCTGAACCAAGGTAAGTGAAGCTTACAGAGGCCTTCGCCGCTTCCCTGACATTTAATTTAAGTGCCTTCTGGAAGCGTGTGGGGTCTCTGTAAACCCCGCGCCCCCCATAGATAATCTCGCGCAACACCCAGTTTGCGCACCCCTAAGATAGAGGATCAGGGAGAGGATGGGAGGGATGGAGAAAAAATTCTATTATTAATATTAATTGAGCCCTGAATTATTTTTTTGCCTTGGGACCCGCGAATGTCTAGCTACGCCACTGCCCATGGCCTTGTTTATCCTGCACCTACAAATCAGAATTACCCCGGGGTTCCTAGCCCCAATACAACACAACCGTGGCATAATTTCAGACCAAATTAATATTATTGTTAAACGCCACCAATATACTGTACTTGCCGAATTCCTTTTCATTTCTCACACAAGACCACTGAGCGCTTATAACTCAAGACGTTGCCCCCTACATGTATTACCAAAAGATCCGGGCGGCAGCGTAACCGTTGCTGTCTTAATAAATCAGGCAAAACCTGCATCCACTGTAACCTCTACTGCCCAACCACGTAATGCAAGCCTGGCCCGGGTGAAATCCAAATCGACAGTCGTAAAAGTTGCTCTTTCGCCAGGCTACCGGCCCAGAAGACAAGTGAATCCCCAAGTCCCAGATCTGCCTACAACTAGGGGCTTACTGCCTTTGATGCGATGCGGCTCCAATGCGAAATGTATTTGTCCCGTCATCACACCAAACCCATCACGTATGTATGCTCACCCCGTATAACAATGAAACCTCCATTGTCTTACCAATTCCGTCAACCATTGTATCCGACACCAAACTTACTTGGCCAACCTGCTCCTTTTAGAATTCGAGCCAAACGCAGTATACACTCTCCGGAGACTGACCCCAGAAGGCTATACAAACCGACATAATGCCTCCCCACTCCATACAAGAATGAAATAAATAAAAGTTAACATACGCCAGAACCAGTTCGATGTCTGTTATTTCGATGGGCACTACCCTCAGCCATTTCCAAATGAACCACACAGTCAGATAAAAAGAACGGGGTGAGATCAAACCACTCCCCCTGCTATTGTTCCATACACACCGCGGTCCATCCGTAAAACACTGCAAACAACGCCCTTGATGCATAGAAAATTTGCAAGTATCCATCCCCACAGTCTTTTATTTCAATTGATTATTCAATACGCTAACACCATAATATACCATGATTAGCTGTATAGAGAAAGCCTGTTCCCTGAGGAAAATCTGCACCTTGACTACCAAAAGGCCGCGAGACTGGAGCGTCACAAAGCCTAGTTCTTTACCCTCAGACCTGATGTAATTATAAACCGCAGCATGTCACGCTAAGGATCTTATACCCTTTCCCCAGTATCTATATTTATGCCTAAAAAAAAGACATAACAGCATGAAGGCTCCCTGTCTTGTAATGGAAATGTTCAAAAGTGCCCCGTTTTAAACAACTTACATGCAGCTCCAAACACTCCCGGTTCTTTCTCTGGGACTTACCCTAAAAAGGGGGGTTACCCCCCAAAATCTTGCCATCTTGTAATAACTCCTGTTAAATGTCATACTCTAACACAGCGGTGCGCAAACTGGGGGGCGCGAGACTGAGTGCGGGGGGGCGCGGGGGTTTACAGAGGCCCCGCGCGCTTCCCGAAGTCACTTAAATTAAGTGCCGAGGGAGCTGCAGGGTCTCTCTAAACCTAACTTACCTTGGCTCCGGCGGCTTCTCACACGCGTCGCCACGGCAACGCGGCATCATGTGACGTCATGATGCCGGAGAGGGGGTAAGAGGGGGCGCGGAGGTGAGGGGACCGCCGGCAGGGGGGCGCAAGGAAAATAGTTTGCGCCCCCAAGCTCTAACAGATTATAGAAATTAAACTAGTATCGCTCTTTCCAATATTATACCCATAGTTCTTAAACCTGATTGCTATTTTGTAATGTAACTGCATATACAGTTGCATCAATGGGTGACTCAGAAGTCTGCAACCTGTTGCATTAATGCATACCTCCCCATCTGGAGGTATGCCGATGTAAAAACTAAATCGTCTACCTTGAAATCACAATACCAGACAAGCTTTAAATAGGCTCAGGGGACCCCAAACAAGTTCTATTTATGCAACTGTAACGGGTCTTCCCTGTCAATACAGACGCTACCACCTGCTGTGTAACCTGTGTGGCTCTCAGGAGCCTAAGCCTCCGCTTGGGGAGCCTGGGGTACATACATATAATACGATCTCGTGGTGCAACGCCTCCACCTGGGAGGGATCCCAACAGAGTGGGAGGAGGCCCTCACAGGAAACAATCACGTTAAGCAAACAGTTGTACAACAGAACTGGCTTTACTGCATATATATAAGCATAACATTCACTAAACACATTAACGGTTAGCACTGCATAAGTATATTGCATAATCCCCACACCCACCACCGTGTATCCCCACACCGTGTCCAATCGCACTATACAAGGCCCTTGGCCACTCTCCACGTAAGTGTCCCCAAGTGATACCCCCACCCTTTAGGCGTGCTTCTTGCGTTGCTGTATAGTGTTGGTGCACTTGAAGAATGATACCTGCCCGGGGCTCCCACCCCGGGTTCCGCAGACTACGACAGGGATTCCGCCCGATCCGACGTCGTCCTCCGCACCGCGTTGGGTGAATTCCAGCGTGGATAATATCACCTTAGTCTCAGTGTCTTTGGTGGCGTTCTGAGCCCAGAACCCACCTCGCAGGGCTGCATGGCTTCAGCGCTGTGTCCCTGACTATGCAAACAGCTAATGGGGCAGTGTCCCTATCTAGGGCCTGTCCCTATAGCACAACAAGCTACACAGTGGCTCAGGACCTAACTGGGACCTAGGGGGCTGCTGGCCTAATGCAGTGGGTCACTGACCCCTGCACTCACCTCCTACCCCTAGCTTGTCCTGGTCCTGACTAACGTGCTCCTCGCGCGAAATGTATCAATCCCTCTGTGCAGGGAGATACTCTAGCCCTATTGGCTCCTTGGCGTCCCGTGGGGCGCTCCGGAGGCTCATGGGACTTGTAGTCCCTACAAGAGCCTGTCCCTGGTAGGCTAGGGTTCGCGCGCTTGCTGCTCGCGCATGCGCAACTGTCCCGGCCAAGATGGCGGCGCTCTGCACGGGGAGCCACCGAGAGCCCTAGCGACGCGCCCGCGGCCCTGACAAACGGCCGCTCCCGTCCTCAGCAACCTCCGCTCCGGTTCCCGTCTGCCCCTCACCCCTGCAATCGCCGACGGGTCCGCCATTGGGCTCCGCGGCACCCGCGATCGCCAGCCAGGTGAGGGAGGGCGTCGGGGCAGAGGGGGACCTGGCTACACAACCAAAATTAAATCAAGTAGATTTGGAAGCAGGATAACTGCGCAGCCTATTCAGCCAAATTCTCATAATTCCGTGCCGCCATGACCTATACACATTATATTCCTCACTTCATTGCATGTGTGCGGTACAAAGCTGGTTTGTTCCCCAATTGCTGTATGTGATGTTGAAATTCTGTGTTGGCCAAATTATACAACTCACCAAAGCCGGGGCCAGTTAAAAATACAATTGGCTGGAAGTAAAAAACATTGATGTACACCACTGGACTTGATGAATGTGCTTAGTACCTCTTTTGCATAAAGCAGAGATGGCCTTCAAACCCACACCTCTTGAGCGTCTTGAGCCTAAATCCGTTGCCTTATACTGGTCATCTATGTTAATTGCAGCTTCCCATTTATTATCCTTCTTTATTCTAAGTCCAGGGTGGGCAACCCTTTCGCCATTCGTTACTTGTGGCGAATTGGCAGTGAAACTGTGCCGAACAGGGCCGCCGGGACTCCCTGTGTTTGGGGGTGGGGGGGAGGGGGAGATGATATGCAGCACGGGAGATGGTGTGCGGCACCGGGCTGAAAGTATTAGCCGGTAACATAATCACTTGAGTGAGAGTGAGAGCAGGACTGCAGGGGAGGTGCGCTATCTAGCAGCCTGACCCGGAACTTCCTGTCTGCTGCTATAGAGCACTCCTCTCCCCGTGCTGCTCCTGCTCTGACTCAAGAGATTTTACTACCGGACAAGGTAAGCATGGATGGGAGGACTGGGAGATACTTACTGGTGAGGTTACCGGTTTCAAATCTCCCTCAGTGTAAACAAAATGGCGGCAAAATATTGTGCAAATAGGATGTCGCAACATCAACACTTTAAGATTCACACCTTCTTGTATTTATATCACTAGCTCTCAGCATAGTGCTTCCCCTCAATAATAGATAGATAAATAGGTGGGCAGCACATACAGTACTGTACTCAACATATACAGGAGGGTGATCCTGATCTTTTTAATATGGAATATTTTTTAAGTGAAACGTCTTTGCTGGCACCTACCAAAATTTCGCTTGCACAAAATCGCCTTCATGGTGACGGAAGTTGATAATGGTAGTGACGTCACTGCTGGCAGAAGAGGCCGTCGGTGATGTCAGTGTTGGCAGCAGCGCCCGGCGCCGCGTGCCAGATCAGAAGCAGCAGCAACGCCGCCACACTTGGGAGAATGAGGCCACACACACAGAGACATGGTGAACACCACACAGACACACAGAGACACACACCAGGAATTCACAGTTAGTATAAATCTAAAAGTGCAAATAGCTAAAAACAGGGTGTGTGTACCGAGCACGCACGTTCTAAGTCACACTTCTTTGCGTTTTGTCACTGAAATTGTGTTTTGATTTTTAATTAAAAACATCACCATCACAAAAACAATTTCTGTGACAAAACAGTGACAAAAGACAAAGACGTTTCTATAAAATGTGCCTGCTCGGCACACGCACCCTTTCTGACTTATAATATTTTTCTCCTGTAGAAAACAATATAGAATAACATCTTACCATAAATATACAGATCTAAATTTATTCCCCACTGGAAAAAAAATGTTTACTGTCTCAAAAATTAAAAGCACGTCTAAATATGGTTTCAATCATGATTTGCCAGTGCTAAGAAGCCCATGTTGCTGTTACTGTATGTACTCAGAAAAGAAACACGTTTTGCATATTCCCAGTTTTGGCCTTTCTAGTTATTGGAGGTAGTTTGTCCCTCCGTGGGCACCGTCGCTGGGCTTCCAAAGCACTGTTTTTGACCTGTCATGGCGTCCCCCAGCAGCGGCATGGGCTCGTATGAGTCCCTGCGTTATGCGGAGTACATGAGAAGGACCGGGGGAAATAGATCAGCTACCGACCTTGATCGAAGATTGGTGAGTAATGGACGGCGGGGCGGATCCTGCCCCTCACAGGAGCCGTATCTGCAGTGACCTTGCCAGCCAGAGCCCGCAGTCACCTCCCGCCTGTCACTCCGCAGAGAGGAATGAATAGCAGTGTCACGTTATTGTGATAGAATCCCTGACGTGTCTTTAAAAACAACTACGGTCTGTGTGTGGTTTATTGATAACTGGCATTGCTGGATATTTTGGGGCAGCTTTAAAGGTCATTCACCCACCCAACAACTTTATAATCACTAATTGTTTGCCTTGTTCGGATGTTTCCAAAAATGTACTGTAAACCCTCTCCCCACAAGACTCTTCTTTTCACCTCATTTACTCCATTGCTGTCAAGATCCAAGTCCAAATGAGTGACATTTCTTCATCCTGTATCAAATGGCAATGACGATGTAATTGAACAAATATGACTTAATATGAAGGTCTGAACCAGCAAGTCCTCTAAGTAGTCACTTAGTTTTGTTATACCTGAATCTTTGATTTATAAAAGTCTCCTTGCTCCACTAAAAAGCCCAGTTATATAAAAATAGTGTATTTGCGTTATAAATAATAAAGAACTGTACAGAGAAACAACTATCCTCAGTACTGTACTCTTGCTTTTTGGTAATTGAGATACAGTACTCATTACAGGCCAGAGACCAATGTGTACCTGGGCACAGCTCCAAGATGTATGAAACATTTCATTGCTGTTGCATAAGGGTTTGTTGTGCTGCAAAGGTCCTGACAGGAATGTCTACACACTTATTTTTTTGCTTAGATTGAACTGTCAATGTTATGTTGCTATCGGTATAGATATGAAGGGGCATATTTACTAACCCGTGCTACTCCATAAGACACCTTCCAGCACAGACTAGTAAATATGGCCCCTGGCTGTAAGGTGTCTTGCAAATGTAGTCATGGTATGGCATCCCATGATGGGCACCCTCGGGTGACATGGCACTGTAGCCCCACACTCTTCACTCTCGCAGCTGATTCAAAACATTGTCCGCTTCTCCCGCTGACGCGTTGTGTATGTCCCGATGCAGCGCACCACAGTTTGCAATAATGTGGACTACATCTGTACAGAGTAACATTGCACATAGTAATACAGTCTGTCCCTTTCTTTCCCAATTATATGAAAGGGGTTGTCTTTCAGCATGTTTTTTATAGACTTGCACGTCTTGAAAACGTGGCCAGAAATGTTCTAGGCACAAAATGTACACAGACCTTCCTTTTTTTTTTTTTTTAATTGAATAGGCTAACGTTCATGTACAATGGCGGATTTCCCGTTAGGCCCAGGCATAGGGTGGCAAAAACATCCGCCCCCATATGCATTTGCCACGCTGTCGGACATAATGGAAAGGCACTTACATGTGTCCTGCCGCCTCCTCAAATGACGCATGGATGTTCCAACGTGAAATCACATGGCGTGATGTTGCAACGTCAAATTGTGCCATGACGTCGCGTTGCCATGGCAACGTGACGTCATGCGGTGTCATTTGACGCTGGTGTTCCAAAGGCGATAGAGGGCAGAAGCAAGGAGGCGGCAGAACACATTTAAGTGCCATGGGGCGGCGGATTAGAAAGTTCATGTATTTATATATTCTCAGTTAATTATTTTGCATAGGGTAAATATGGAAATCTGCACACACCACACTCCATTTTATAACCTATTCCTAAATTAAAAATCCCAGGTTTAATGAATTTACATGTTTAGGAAGTTAAATCTGGGTGATTGATGTCGTCTTTTACAAAAACACACTCGCCTATCAGTATTTTAAATAGTTTGTTAAAGTTTTGTTTTTAAACCTCAGGTCTATTTTTTTTCTAGCTACTATCCTAAGTGTGATGTCACTGTTTTTAATAAGAGCTATCATGGATAGAGCCTCTTCTTTCCCTTATCTTGAGTGGTGTCTGACTAAGACATGATGGGTTACAGGTAGTGGAAACATTTGATTGACAAACAGAGGCAGAACTAGGTCGTTGTAGAAAGAAAAACAATATAGAATGTATTATTGTTTTACTTTTGTAGTCCTGTTGAAAACAAAATCAAAGCAATATTACACTATACATTTTTCTTTTTTCTCTTCTGTTTTCCACACGATTTGTGCGTTTGAAATGGATTTGATTTAAAGATACATTTTTAATTGGAAGTGGTAAGAAGCAGCACTTGGGATTTAATTCATAAATAGGGAAAGCATATATTTGTAGATATATTTTTGGATCTTAACGCTGCTTATTTTTGTTTTGTTATTTGCTGATGACATTGAGCATTTTTATTAGCCTGTGAGGGTTGGAATGTGGCTATATTGATTTGTAAGAAATAGAATACCAGAAATCACAATACTGTAGACCAAGGGTATGCAAATTTTTCTCCCTGCGCCACCCTGCCTGCTCTCACCTCCTGCTTGCGCCCACCTCCCCCTGTTCAGCTCCGGCGTCATGACACCACGGAGTTATGTGACGTCACGTTAACATGGTTTGATTTGACGCATCGCTGTTAAGTTTAAGGTAAGTAAAATTACAGAGGCCTTGCGTGATCCCCGGCATATAATTTAAATGCCTTCAGGTAAGCGTGGGGATTTCTGTAACTGCCACGCTCCCCCCCTAAAAATCTTACGCCGCCCAGTTAGCGCACCCCTGTTATAGACCAAAACTAGTCTAAAATAAATAAACTGACAGAGAGTAACTAACTGGGTGCTAAAGACTAGTCTATCCTGGTCAGTTTAGCAGTGAAGTCGACAAAGCATACTTCCAGCACACCAAAATATAGACCATGTCATAGTTAACGGGGGAAGAACTGCATAGGACACTTGATAAAAGGAATATGAATAAAGTACCTGGTTCCGATGGCATGCACCCAAGAGTTCTTAAGAAGAAGGTCAGTAATAGCCAAACCATTACATTAATATACAAGGACTCAATTTCTACAGGCTCAGTACCACAAGATTGGGGTAAAGCAGATGTGATGCTTATATTTAAAACGGGATCTAGACCAGAACCAGGGAATTACAGACCTGTAATCCTGACATCGATAGTAGGTAAGCTACTTGAAGTACAGGATAATCAGGAATACCGAATGGATAACAAAATTATTACTAATAGTTAGCATGGATTTATGAAGGATAAGTCGTGCCAAACCAATCTCAGTCGTTTCTTTGAGGAGGTAAGTAGGAATTTAGACCAGGGTAATGCTGTTGATGTAGTCTACTTGGATTTTGTAAAGGCTTTTGATACAGTGCAACACATAAGGTTAGTGTACAAAGTAAGGAGATTAGACGCTCTAAAAATATTTGCACCTGGATGGAAAACTGGTTGAATGATAGACGACAGAGTTGTCATAAATGGAACCTTTTCAGCTTGGGCTAAAGTTGTAAGTGGAGTACCTGTAGGATCGGTACTGGGACCCCTGCTTTTTAACTTGTATATTAATGACCTTGAGGTTGTGTAGCGTGTGCTCACCACAAATGGGACTAGACCGCGAGGCTGAGGTGGGGATGTATAAAGCCACAGCCCTACAACCACGAGACCAGGTCCGGATTGCAGTGTCAGGGTCGTGTAGCCAAGGTAGGAGCGTTCGGGTGAGTCGTGGTACTTGTCGTAGTCAGGGGTTGGAGAGGAGAGAGTCATCGTAATTGAGGAGAGAGCGGGAGTCCAGAGGCAAGCTGAGGTCCAGGGGCACAGAAGAGAGAAGTCCAGGTACGAGCAGGGGTTACAACGAAGGTCATACAAGGCACAGTAACAGCAGCAAGCACGGATACACAAACAGGAGTTTATACTCAGCCAGTAGCCATGGGGCTGACTACGCCTATAAAGGATTGAGGGCCAATAGGAAGGTAGCAAGATGGAGGTGATTACACATAGGTTGTGTGTTGATGGGTGGAAAGGTCACAGGTATCACGGTGAGGAGCAACTGAGGTTAATGTTGTTTACAGCGCGGCGTGCGGGTGCATGAGGAATGCGGCACGCGTGTTACCGGTGGGGCTGTCCCCCGAAGTTGCGGACGGCACTCTGCGCGCATCCGCCATGACTCTGCGTGATGTGTCCGAGGGGCGTGGCCTAGCCCCGATCTTGACAGGTTAGCATAGAGAGCAAAGTCTCTATCTTTGCTGATGACACTAAATTGTGTAAGGTAGTAAAATCAGAGCAGGATGTAATTTCTCTCCAGAAGGACTTGGATAAGCTGGAAACTTGGGCAGGTAAATGGCAGATGAGGTTTAATACAGATAAATGTAAGGTGATGCATTTGGGAAGCAAGAATAAACAGGCGACATAAATTAAATGGGGATAAATTGGGGAATCCTTGATGGAGAAGGATTTAGGACTGCTTCTAGACAGCAGTCTTAACACTAGTGCCCAATGCCATGCAGTAGCTGCAAAGGCAAATAAGATCTTATCTTGTGAAGTATGCTTGTCGCGCGCTATGCATATGCCCAAGGGCTGTGTCTGAACAGGGGGGAGGTTCAGCGGGAAGCCCGTCAGGAGATTTATGCTTATCCTAGAGATATCAGTGACACTGCGGTCACTCTCCTAAGTGGATAGTCTCTCTTGCCCCGGGGATTAGAGTTCCGTCGGGGACCCGGATATGGGATGCTGGAGGTAAGAAAAAGACGAAGACCGCCTTACCCTCTATAGTGAAGCCTTCCTCAGTAACGGGTCCCGCTTCCGCAATGAATGCAGACCGCACGTCCACGGTGAGGGAACAGACCCTCCTGTGGTGCAACACATGCATGGGAGGACCTTTCTGGCTTGTCTACCACCTACTCTTGTTAAAAATAAAGCCTTTTTTTCCTTTTGCACATACTGGTACCCTTTTCTTTAATTTTTAAATTTTTTGGCTGTTCCTGAACCTGTCTGAGTGCCCTGACTATGCCATCTTCGTTGCTAAGATCTTATCTTGCACACAAATCCCTGCAAGCTCCAGGACCCACCATATCGTATGTATGTATGTATGTATGTATGTCAAAAGGAGTGCTGCTGGGCGTGACCAAATGTATACAACAAAAATACCCACTGCTACATCCAATATGACAAAAAATACGTAGTTAAATACTTAAATGTTTGTATTCTCATAAGAAAGGGTCATTTAGTTAAACCCTTTGGCCAAAGTGTTATAAGCCTGCAGCCACGTCACAGTGAAGATTTGCTCATTAGATGGGTGCAAATAAATGTCCCACCTTCCAATATATGTCAAATAGTCCATGGTCTGGTTCTTTTCTCAATTTAATCAGAGAAAATAGAAAACATCTTTCACAGCATCATTTCAGTCCATTACATCATTCAGGCATATAGAATTTAGTTATAGCGTGGAGAATGGTTTGCTTGGTTGTTCTTAGCTTGGATGATAAATGTTTCTAAATCTTTCATTCAAATATACTTTTTATAGATTTTATTCCAGCAGTCTTAACATAGTAATCGCCTGTTTTTCTCAGTGTCACCCCAAAATGCTCTTGGTCAATCATCAATGTTTAAACCAATCAATCAAAGTTAATCATTACTTTGATTTAAAAGAACCTCTTTGTTCTGTCACAAAGTACAGTCAATACTATGTTCCCTATCTTTTAAGACCTCTCTCTATTGTATTGTCTTTCTAAGTATTTAATTAACCTTTGATTCCAAACTCTTGACCATATACTATTCAACTCGGCAGACATTAAACATACCAAGTTTCTAAAATCAAAGAAAACATCCGCCTGTCTTCTTATTGATTTAACTTCTTATCTTTGTAGAGGCAGCTTATCATTTTCCAATATAATTTCTAACTTAATACTAAATTATTTATTTTAACCAGTTACATGCTGAATATACATGTATATAGACAATATAGCATCTTTATTATTTATGCTTGAAATCGTCCACAGCTGTTTAGTACAGATACTGTACATGTAAGGTTATGCATTTGGGAAAGAAAAGTCAACAGCCGACTTACAAATTAAATGGTGCAAAATTAGGAGAATCTTTTATGGAGAAGGATTTACTGTAGGAGTGCTTCTAGACAGCAGGCATAACTAGTGCTCAATGTCATGCAGTAGCTGACAACGCCTATAAGATCTTATCGTGCATTAAACGGGGAATGGGTAGAAGGGAAGTAAGCATACTTATGCCACTGTATAAAGCATTGGTAAGACCACACCTTGAATATGGAGTACAGTTTTGGACACCACTCCATAAAAAATACATTATGGAACTAGAAAGTGTAGAGAAGAGTCACCGAATTAATAAAGGGGATAGAAAATCTAATTTATGAAGAGAGGCTAGCTAATTTATATTTGTTTACATTTAAAAAGCGGCATCTAAGGATGGTTATGATAACTATATACAAATACAGTCGGTCAATACAAGGAGCTTTTAAAAGAACTATTCATCCAAAGGACAGTACAAACAACACAGGGTCATCCCTTTTAAGGTTGGAAGAAAGGAGATTTCACAAGCAACACAGGAAAGGGTTCTTTGAACTATTCTTTATACAGCTCAACCGCCTTATAACGCTATGCTTGGGGTTCAAAGTATCACATCGCGCTTTAAGCGGACCGCGTTAGAAATAATGTACAATTGTATGCATTGCACAATAAAGTATTTAAGATACCAATAATCGTGTTGTAAAGTATTCGTAAATACAAAAATTGGGAACCACGCTTGCATCGTGTTCTACGCGAATTCGTGTTGTAACGGGGTTGAGCTGTAGTAAGGGCAGTTAAAATGTGGAATTCATTACCCATGGAGACTGATGGCAGATACAATAGATATCTTCAAAAAAAACTTGGACTTCCTTTTAGAAAGGAATACAGGAATATACCAAAGAAATAAACATGGGAAGGATGTTGATCCATAGAGAAATCTGATTGCCATTATTTGGAGTCAGGAAGGAATTTATTTCTCCACTTATGAGATATCATTTGATGATGTTTCACTGGGGTTTTTTGTTTTCCTTCCTCTGGATCAAAGTACTGTAAATGCAAATATAGGATAAGTACCTGTCTAAAATTAGCATATGTTGAACTTGATGTCTTTTTTTTAACCTCATCTACTATGTATAGTCAATTTAATAACTTAAAGCAAATACAGAAGCATCGACAGTTTCGGTGCAGCATGCACCTTCATCAGAAATACAAAACAATATTACTGATCTTTAAACCTCCACTGAGCACCCTACACCGTCCTACATTGGAAAGCCAACACCACTGCTGATCGCGTGGAACTTCTGGGTTGTGACATCACAGCGCAAAAACTGTGGTGATGTTCAGAGCTGGGTATCAGCATGGAGGTAGAAGATCACCATGGCAACATGTATGCAAATCAGAACAGCTGACGAAAGACATAGCAGATGGATCAGTCGTCATGGAGAAGAAGTATACAATAGTGACACAAGTTAAAAACTGGCACAGAGTTGTGTATATGTCTAAGGACAACATTATTAAAGGCTAATAACAAAACCGTCAAATTATAAATACAATATGCTTGACAATAATGACTAACCAGCATCAGGAAAAGCCTTTAAAGAAACAGGTACACCTTTTTAGAATTAAAGAAAACATGTCAGTACAAAGTCGTCATTGAGGCCTCTCGGCTTTAGACTTTTTAGTGGGAAAATTCAAAGGTCATCCCTTGCGGCTTCCTATTGGCCCACGTTGACGAGGAACATTTCAACAGGAAGGTGATACCTTCAGCTCCAAAGGCCCCCTGCTTCAATGCATAAAATAAGCAAAACCTGGAGTGCTGCTTTAAAGCTGCAGTTCAGGCTTTTTAAAAAAAAAAATTATAGGTTTTTTTTTCACTTCAATAGTTTCATGTGGGCAATCTCTACTTACCTAAAGAACTGCATAGCTGCCGGTCAATTCGTTCTCCGTCTATTGATCGGCAAAGTTTGGCGACATCTTTAAATATGGGGAATATATTTCCTCTGTTTCTGTCACTCAGTGGAAGCTCATGAGTATTCATGAGCACTCCTGCACTGACATGTGCAAGAGGGAGGGCAGGTCTCACAAAGGGGTGTGCCAGGGCTTGTGACAGGACATGAAGGGGCAGTGCCTTAGCAAATGGTTGTTAAAATAGAATACAAGAAAATTGGTCTTTCAAAGTTGTTTTTTTTAAAACAGAAAATGCTAAAAGTATTTTTTCATACTACAGATTTATTTTAAAAAAACACACATGCAGGATATTGTCTGAACGGCAGCTTTAAGACCTGTATGAAAGTAATAATAAGTAATATTCAAGATTTAGCAGCATTATTAACAAAATAAACAAAAAGTATAACATAACTAAATGTTTATTGCTTAACTCATTTAAGTTTTTAAAGCAAAACATGTTTTATTAGGTCTTGTAATATTTTTCACAACTTACTTGCCAGTTATGTCAGAGCAATTTTTCCAGTTTTTTCTCCTAACTTGTATGATTTGGTATTTTTGATGCCAGTTTGCAGGGGCTAAGAGGATGTTTGGGTAGCTATGAGGGTGTTGCTGTTTTTTTGTTATAATATGTCATTGGTAGTATTAAAATACTTGCTGTTCGATTTGTAATAAAGCCAATTGTTACTTGTAATATTCCATAAGTGCTTATATAGAGGTTGTTTTTCCCCTCTTTTATATCTACCTTAACTTGTTGGAGATATGTGAAAGTTACCAACCATTTGTAACCTTGATTTCACTTACTAGAGATGTGTATTGTATGTGAATGTTAAACTAATTTACCTCTCGCGTTCTAAGAACGAATGTATGCCACTAGTCTCAGGTGTTTTATTTATTTTTATTCTGCAGGTATTCCTTTTTCTTTTTGGCAGTCACTGTGCTGAGTCAACATCATTTATTTTATTTCAATTTACTGAAAACAAAGTGCTTTGTTCACAGAATTTGAAATAAACTGTAGAAGGCATAAAAACACAAGGATGGCACATTAAAAAAAAAAAAATACAGAATAGACACCTCAGCAGAATGAAAAATGTCAGTGCCCGGGAATGAGAAGCGAGTCATTTCTGTTCCGTAGAGAAATACTTCAGCGTTAGAAATACTTCCAGCTGGGAGTGAGGCAGATGGTTTTCTTACTGCTTCCAAGTTTCACTTACAGTATTGCTAATATGTGATACATTTAACTAGTGTTGTACATGAGAGGTCTCCGGTACATTGAGGAGAAAGTTGCATTGTCAGCTGGCTTGTAAAGAAGAGTATTGATGGAATATTCCCCAATGTTGCTCACCGTTTATTAATAGAGCACTGTGGGTCCGATTTTTGCAAAAATACAGTCAATTAAATGAACTAGGACTATCTGTATCATCTACTAGTTCAGCGGTGGCCAACTCCAGTCCTTAAGGGCCACCAACTGGTCTGTTTTTAAGGATATCCCTGTTTCAGAAGACCACTGGTCTTGAAAGGACAAGAACAGAAAAAGCCCCCTGTTTTCTAGCACTCTTTCTTATGTGGAATGAATGAATTAAAATATAACCTTTATTGGATATAATAGTAAAATAAAGTGACACATTAAGCTAACACATAGAACAACACTAATAATAATAGGTTGTTGAAGTTTACGACATCAAAGATAGGATGTAATACTATATCTCCCTAATGTATAGGGTGTGATATATATACATACATACATACATACACAGAGCTAAATATCTCTGGGTCTGTATACAAGCTGTGTATAGTAATGAAGAGAATTAATAATTCTCAACACCGTAGTATGCAGAGAATATCTATTAACACATATAAGGACACCTAATGATATAGTATTAACGCACCCATTATGCGTTCCGAGTATATCCGATACCTAGTATAGAATCAGCTTGACCAGATATTAATATCAAGGGCTAATACAGTAGTAATAGCCACTGTCAGATTAGCAGATTCCTATTCATATGGTAATATAAACTCAGAATTGTGGTGTGTGTGTGTGTGTGTGTGTGTGTGTGTGTGTGTGTGTGTGTGTGTATCCAATAGTATATAGTAAAGCTCAAGCCTATATTAAAATTCTGATTGGCTTAAATAACTTATGGTTGTGCACATAGACTCCCAATTGATTGGAGTTTTAGAGTTTAATTTAGCAAACACTCCATGCTCTGCCTCATCCCATTCGGTATGGACATTTCCAATACACGCAGATATATGTCCTGACATCAGCCTTGGTAATAGTTTATAGCATTCTTACAACTATCCACCATCTACTCATAACTAGGGCGACATAGATAGGATATTCAACCTTACATTATAACATTCTTGCTTGCATGTAATATGCTTACATTCATTTTCTGGTAGAAATACACCATCCATTTCTAATCTGAGAGTAAAATGATTACATAAGTATTGATGTGTGACAAACCCTCTGTCAGAATCCGCTAAGAAATTCATTTCCAGCTCTAAGTGCAAATACAAGATATTGGTACCACTGTCCCTATGTTAGGGAATAATGTTGTGGACTTTGTACACATTCGGTGAATTGAACCATCACTCAATACATATTTTGACTAACACAACACCTACTGACTGTATTGCATTTAGTGCACTAAAAAAAAGTGTTTGTTTTTTTGTTGTGGTTTTTTTTTTTTGGTAACTTTAACAGTTATATGCCAAAAAGTAAATCTTGTTATTGACAAAAAAATGGAGCTCTAGGGCTCAGTCTGATCTACTTTTATCACAATATTGAACGATTGTATCTGCAACAGAAGCACATAATGATTGAGCAACAATAACTATAGAACATGATCAAACTTTGGAAATGATCTCTTATTTATTTATTATTGACTATCTGTGCTGTGTTTAAAAAAAAATTTTTTAATTGGTGCTGTTAATTTTTTGGCACCTTAAGGAACGAAGCAAGCGTTCTTCTTGCTTGTTCTGGAAAGCAGAATAGGCATGAATAGTTTGCACTTTTTAATTGTGTTCCCTTCACATTTAAAACACACATTTGTTTGCTACACTTACTGTAAGTGGGCTATGTAAAATTACCATAAAAAGCTTGTTTTATGAACACGTTTCACAGTAGCTTTGTTAATTTTGGAACCTTATTCGTTAGGGTGGGACTCTGATCGCAGTGGGACTTGGTGTTGCAGCTGCAGCATTTGCCGGTAAGGAGATTTCTCATTAGTTTTTTTTGTTGTTTTTTTTTTTTTTTTACATCTAGTACTGTAGACGTCTGTAAGGCAGGGTAGAAGTACAATTAATGCTTGTTTACCACTCAAGTAATAACCTATGTCAAATATGCACACCATTACTGATTTTATCCAAGGCTTAAAGGTGCAGTCCCACTTTTCTACTAACCACTTTTGTTCAGTAGACTAGGATAGAAAAAAGGAAATCCATACAGTAGATGTTTTGCTCACAAGCTACTGCTTTCTGTCACCAAACGTATTTAAAAAAAATTCTGGCCAAAACTTAAGTTATAAGTACCCAATATCAAATATAGAAAACATTTAACCCACAACTCAATTTGTGACATGACAGATGTATTATATGTACACACACAGTATGTGTTTTGTGTATATTTAATTTTCAAGGCATAATAACTAGAAATATATTTTGTGGACTACAAATTCTACAATTCAGCACAGGTGTAGTATTTTTCTCTGGTTTAAATTTGCAGTACACATACAGTAAATGATGGAAAGGGTTCATCAACAAGATGCAGACCGTCCAGATGAGCTACAAATCAGATGGTGACGTCTTGATCAAGCCGGCAAACGTAGCTTTTCCCTAGTTTTAAACGGTTTTCAGACATAAAATCAATGCACAGACCTGATATTGAACAAGTATAAAAGTAAGCACGTCTCTGCAAGCAAATGTATTATTTTTGGACAGGTGGTAAAATGTATGTTGTCTGATTATTCTCAGGTCGCTTTGCTTTCCAGCTATGGAAACCTTTGGGACAAGTAATCACAGAAAATGCAAAAAAATTCCCAGCCTCTGTAAGTGTGAAGTGATGTATATGATAAATAGTGCAGAACTGTGTGAGCCTCCCTTTTCATTTTTGTGTTCAGCTTCTGGTCATATCCGTGTGTAGTAGTGTTATATTGGTGTGATTTTTACTGCACGACTTAGTTTTTCTTTCTCTCTCTCCGCAGAGCCTGTCTTATTATTACAAAGGAGGATTTGATCAGAAAATGAGTAGGCGAGAAGCTAGCATTATTTTAGGTGTTAGGTGGGTGTGCTATATTTAAGTGTTACATTTTGTTTCTGCAATACGTGACCTAAATGTGTCCTGTTGTTTTACCAAATCCGTTATTACTATGATAATATGCAGATTAAAGAGCGAACCATCTCACGTAGTGACCAGATCAGTGGCAGGTTGGAATACATTTTATTGGACCCGTATGGAATAATACTTGCCTGTTAGCTCTGAAGATTATATTCTTTCCTTCCACATGAAAATACCATTGCAAAGCCACCAGCCAAGATCTGCCATTTATTGTTATCACATTTAATGTCTTACGGCGCATTTCATAAGGGTTCTCATTAGTCTCATTATTTCAGCAAATTGATCAAAAAGGAGGAGAAGAGGCCGAGCACTACAACAAGTATCCAGCAAATAAATGATCAGGAGAGTGTGCGTCCCATTAAAATATAGTTATTTAATGGTCATGTAGAAAAGAGGGCCAGAAAGCCCCACCAACATTTCACGCTGCACAGAGCGCTTTGTCAAGGTATACATATCCAACTTCGTTAACATATTTATAGAGACAAGCTAACATAATTAACCAATACACATAGCACAAAGTAGAACCGCCCTACCTGATTGCTAACAAGCCCATGGTGTGTCTAAAAAGACTCCTTAATGCATCTGCGGGCATGGAGACCACAAGTCCCGCCCCCGACAACCAATCCAGAGCCAGGACAGATCCAATATCCACCGTGGTACGCGCTTGCGCAATAACCACACTGTAGATAGATCCGTCCTGGCAATAGAGGCCGCCCACAGCGGGAAAAGTGCGGCGCCACTCCCGCAGAAAGCAAGTTAAAAAATCGTACATCATAAGCCGGGCGCAGTGTGCTCACATGACGCTCATACGTCACGCCCCTAGCAACCAATCCAGAGCCAGGACGGGTCTGTCATCCACCGAGGTACGCGCTTGCGCAGTAACTAACTGTGGGCAGATCCGTCATGGCAATGGAAGCTGCCTATAGAGCGTGAGGATGATAGCGTCAATACGTGCATCACAGGGGCTGAAAAGTTTCCTCCCCTCAGACTCCCATAGCAGGCACAGTGTAACACACACCAACACCGGTACGTGCATGCGCAAAACCAAATCAGAGGTCCGTGAGACATGGCCAGCCCTGGGTGTCAGACAGGGAGAGAAATTAACAATATGAGTATCTCAAGAAATATGATAGAATGTGCTTATTATGTCTCCCAGGGTGAACACAAGCCACCTAAGGCCCCAAACCACACGTCATTGCGTGCAAACGGCATGGGTGATATAGTTGTCAATTACAGCTGGAGCTTCCAAAGTCACAACCCACAATGCCTTGCTGTTGTGGATGCAAAGCATTGTGGGGAGTGACTTTAGAAGCTCCAGCTGTAATTGACCGCTATATCACCCCCGCTAAGGTGCGGTTTGGGGCCTTACTAAGTACAGTCTCAGGAACCCACTATACTGCCTGAGATTCATCATTACAGATTTTTTTTGTAGATACCTCACGAACCCCCGTCGGGAATCACTGCATTGCATCAAATTCACACAATTGCATTCAATTGAAGCATGGAAAACACAATTGCTAAGAACTAATAAAGTAAGGTTCATAAAGTATTTTAAAATGGTATGTAGTGTTCTGCAGTAGACGAGCACATTTTCTGCCCAAATTCAAATTTTCATAAACGCATGTTTTCATATTCACGAGCTGAAAAGAAGCTGCTACTAGCTTTTTTTGTTTTTAGATTTGGTTGTTTAAAAACAAACAAAAATTTGAAAATGCATAAATACTCTAACAAATTAAGAGTATACTGAAAAATTAGTAAAAAATTAATTTGAGAATATTAAAAATATATATATATATATATATATATATATATATATATATATATATATATATATATATATATATATATTTAAAAATTTCCACACAGATTAGAATAAGGAAAGACGTTTAAAAACATAAAAACTAAAATACACATTTTATGCTGGACATTGTATGTAGCAGTTTTGCAATGTAGTATTGTGTCTTGCCCACAAGATGGCAAGTCCTTTCTTTTTCTATATTTATAAACCATAAAATGTAATTTACACTCCGTAGTTGATGCAGTTTATTGTAAAAACTTTATTTCTACAGTTCATCTGCTGGCAAACCCAAGATTCGGGCAGCGCATCGGAAAATCATGATTTTAAATCACCCAGATAAAGGTAAAATGGCATTGGGCAGCTATAAAATCATGAGGGAATGATTTTGCAATGGGATTTGTTTATCTTTCAGTAATGTCGACCCCCTATAACGGCCAATAACATATACCAATATGTATACGTGTGTTTACTATCAAAAACAAATGGACAACACATTTTAAATCAGCAGTTCATTCAGTGGTGATTGTAGTTCTTTCCTCAACAATAAACATGCTGCACTGTGTAATAGTGTAATAGTGCTGAAATCAGTACATTTTCTTTACACCAAACTACTAGTCCTTGGAAAAATATATACTTACACAGTTGCCAGGTCTGCAATTTGGGGTTCTCTATGTAACAAGTTAGGTTTCTAAATTGTTGTTCGAAGAGAACTAGGATATTGTTTTTTGGCAATGATGTAATCAATAGGTGGAGTAGTTTACGTGTTGGGGTTCTGTATATTTTTGAAGTAGATGGTGTAGAATGTAACACATCTTTGCAGCTCGTCTCTGAACCAAAACCAGAATGTAGTGGGTTATTGGTTAGGATGGATAGTGCTGTGTTGCAGAAACTATCAAGGACTTGTAGATGATATCCAACCATTTTTACTCATCTGTCTTTAGGTTACCTATGTTAGTATTGCTGATGAATAAATAACCATTAGGTTCTGTAAAATAGTTGTCATCCAAGGTTGCCTTTGCCTGCAATGTAATGCTGGAATATATCTTCTTAATCATTTATAGCTATGAACTCTAAAACTGAGAACACGCTGCTCGATCAGCTCCGTTTTGGTAATACACCTAGAAATAAAAGCTCGATAAAGTTTTCCTTCTGTAAACTTGCCATAAAATATTAATGCCATTCAGAGTTTTGAAATTACAGGCTGCAGAACCAAGCACAAATCCTTTAACTAGCAAGGTTTTGAATGTAAATGATTTATTTTACAGGAAGACTATTATTATAACTTCTAAGTAGACCACATCTGCTTGAAAAAGCATGCCCATATGCTCATTCGAGCTTCTGCTTCTAAATAGCAGATGGTAGAACATTACGCTGTATTTCAAAAGTCAAACAGGAGAGAGTGTATTTTTGCATTCCTTGTGGATAGATTACAGCTCTCGGCATGTTTTACTGCAAGTTACTGACACTTCACTCACACCAACTACAATTACCACCTATGGTCCTTAAAGTTTCTGCAACCACGTGAAAGTGATTTTAAAGCAGGATCTTCAATGTTTGCTAAAAGTGGAATATTTTATATATTCTTACTCAAATTAACAAATGTCCATTAAATAGTCAATATACCGTTCTGGTATTGTTTGGCCAACGAGTAGGTGCTTAAAGTAGACTTCCCACACTGCTTGCAGTATCAAATTAACTAGAAGAGCACACCCCAAAAGGACCATTCATAGTGCAGTATCTTTTAATACAAATATGAAAAGGGAAATCGTAACAAACACACACAATAATAAAATCTAGTTAAAACCACATATGAGAGGGCTGATCTCCACCTTATGGGTCTTTTTCCGACAAACGATGTAACCGGGTCCTCTTGTGTTTGTATTGCTATTTCAGTATCCCGCTCACAGCGCAAAACTTTTCTTCTCCTCTTCTGGGAGATCTGTCCATCTCGGTCAAATGGGGAGAATCTGGACCATTAATGGACTGAAGGAGTAGGAGTAGTAATAAGAACACTGCCTGTGTAGTGAGTGAACACATTGAGCCATGAGCTCTTCTTGTGCCACTGAGCAAGTAACTTTATCCTCCTGTGCCTCGAGGACCAAAATGTAATTGTAACTTTCAGTGGAGGGATATTTATAATCATGGAGTATTAACCCCTTGTGGGGCAAACTTGCCTTTATCACATACTGAGTACTCCCCAGTACAACACCACCAACAAGATTTGAATCACTTATTTCTATATATATATCCTCACACCCTGTGTCCCAACTTTGATATTGATAAAAATGTGTTATTTTACTTTTATGGTCTACTATTCAATAGAATGTTTTTAAGGGAATATTTGTACCATGGATAACGTTATCCCCTTATTTACCCACCCTCCATGAGTGCAATGCAAAAGGGATTCTTTGGATGTAGGATCTTTCTAATATCTTTCATCCAATTTGTATGTATATATAGGTATTATATTCCCTTATGCACCTGGTAAATGTTCGTAAATAACTAAGATTGTTAGGTGAGCGGTAGGTACATAAGTATACGTCAAACCTAGTGGCATACATCGTAAGGAGCTAAGTTTAGTAATAGCCAAATCATTATTTATTTAATGTTCAAGGACTCCATTTCTACCGTCTCAGTACCACTAGATTGGCGTAAAGCAGACATGGTGCCTATATATAGAGCTATGTAGGAATTTAGACCAGGGTAATGCAGTTGATGTGGTCTACTTGGATTTTGAAAAGGCTTTGGATACAGTACCACTCAAGAAGTTGGTGTACACAATAAATGAAATTGTACTCTGTAAAAATATTTGCACCTGTATATTTGCCGTATACTATATGGAACCTTTTCAGGTTGGGCTTAAGATGTAAGTGAAGTACGCCAAGGATCTTTACTGGGACCCCGGCTTTTTAACTTGTTTATTAATGGCATAGAGGTTGACAGAGAGTAAAGTCTCCATCTTTGCTGATGACACTAAATTGTGTAAGGTAGTAGAATCAGAGCAGAATGTCATTTCTCTCCAGAAGGACTTGGATAGACTGGAAAGTTGGGCAGGTAAATGGCAGATGAGGTTTAATACAGATACATGTATGGTTATGCACAGGGCCCGCCAAAATGGTCAAAAACCCACTCTTTCCCCCCCCCCCCCCCCCCACCCAAAAAAACACTCCCTCGCCCCCCCCCTCCACCCCCACAACAGTTGCCTGCGGTGGGGTCCGGTTACGGGGTCCAACAGCGTGGTGCGGCCTTCTCTCTCTTCTGCCCTGCAAATTCATCTTTTCCCCATGCAGCTCCAGTTAAAATGGCTATGAGACGTGAAATGACGCTGCGGTGATGTCATGCGGTGCCGCATAATGTGGCTCTGCATGACGTAGTGTCACATTGCCATGGCAACACGGCGTCATTTGACGGCGTGCGCCCATTGTAATTGGAGCTGCAGGGGGAAAAGATGAATTTGCAGATGAATACGGAGATGCCGCCGCAGGTAAGCCGTTGACAGTGGCCAAAATGCAAATGCTTGTGGCGACCGGGCGAGTGCATTTGTTGACCCCTGGTTATGCATATGGGAAACAAGAATAAATGGACTGCTATTAAATTGAGCAAAATTAGGTCAATCCTTGATGGAGAAGGATTTAGAAGTGCTTGTAGACAGCAGGCTTAGCAATAGTGCTCAATGTGATGCAGTAGCTCAAAGGCAAATAAGAATGTATCTTGCATTAAACAGGGTATGGATGGAAGCATAATTATGCACTGTATAAAGCATTAGTAAGACCACACCTTGAATATGGACTACAGTGTTGTTGGGCACCACTCCGTAAAAAAAAAACATGGAGTAAGAAAAAGTGTAGGGAAAAGCCACCAAATTAATAAACGGGGTGGAAAAATATGACTTATGATATAAATTAGATGTGTTTACATTAGAAAGATGGAGTCTAAGAGGGGTTGTGAAAACTATATACGAATATATTCGGGGCCAATACTAGGAGCTTTCCAAAAAACTACTCATCGCAAGGGCAGTACAAACGACACAGGGTCATCCCTTAAGGTTGGAGGAGAGGAGATTTCACTAGCAACAATGGAAAGGGTTCTTTACATTAAAAGCAGTTAAAATGTGGAAAAAAATTTTACCCATGGAGACTGTGATGGAAGATACAATAGATATCTTAAAAGAAAAAGGGGGAAAACGTTGGACATTTTTTTTTTTTGGTAAGGAAGGTGTAAAGAGATATACCAAATAAGTAAACATGGGAAGGATGTTTATCCAGGGAGAAATCTAATTGCCGT
This sequence comes from Ascaphus truei, assembly GCF_040206685.1. Taxonomy (NCBI): domain Eukaryota; kingdom Metazoa; phylum Chordata; class Amphibia; order Anura; family Ascaphidae; genus Ascaphus; species Ascaphus truei. The sequence continues at coordinate 314,886,129 of NC_134485.1, forward strand.
TATTGGAGTCAGGAAGGAATTAATTTTTCCCCCTTATGAGACAATGTATAGCGTTTAATTGTATAATATTATTATTATTATTTGTTTGCCTTGGGATCAAAATACTGTAAATACAAATATAAGCTAAATATCTGCGTCTAAATTTAACAACTTAATCTACTATGTAAAATAGTTGGTTGAACACGAAAGGATTATCACTTCAAGTCCTGGGTGGGAGGGTGTGTCAGTTAGGGACCCTCCTACTGATAAGATATTACTTTTTCTGCTATTCATTTATTTTAGATTGCATGAGACGTGGTCTGTTAGAACCTGTGCTTTTGTTTCGGAATATTTATTGGAGCAAAACATAGCCTTTTGGTGACATCTAAGATAATTATTCTGTCCAACTTTTGTAGAGAAACTGTCTAATATTATAATAGGGAGAACATTAGTGACAATTACAAGGTTCATTTGGTAAGACTTTAAAAACATTTAGAGAGAGAATATAGCAGGGAGGATAATCGTATACCTAATTACTTGACAAGAGTATGAAAAGTATAGTTAATTTGAAGATGTGTGCACGTGGGCTACAGCAATTCAGAGGTCAGTAGTAGAGTGATCATGTAACCACATAGACGTGTTTCTATCGATCTGTAAGTTGACAAACATTGCAACCAGGTAGTTGCAAGACCAACAGGATGATTGCTGTTGCTTAAAGATGCAGACGGTTGTGATATTTATCATGCTGTTAATTTGCGTACAGATGTCATAAGTCATAAGTCATGAAAGGAGTAGGTGATATCCATTGAAGAGCAGCTGATTAAATCAAAGGCATTGTAAGGAAATCGAGAACGACGTGAACATACAGTGTACAGATGTAACATACATTATTGCACATGTTAATCAGGTTTGTGTTAATGCCAACGCGATATTTAACGTGTGCATCATTTAAAACAATGGTGAAGAAAAATAATCCAATGTCCACATTACTAAATTAGTATGAGAACCAAGGTTATGTGATTGAACCTCGGAAGATTTTCTATTGGTGCTATTCACCTGTTTGAAGAATTGCTGTATCTCCTTAATGCTCACGCGTGTTTCTGTGAGTTATTCAAGGTAACAGGGCCAATAACGTCTGCTACCTCTGTACAACATTGGAGGGGCCATGATGGATGCCATAAGGAAGACTTTTCTCTAGTAAAAAAAATAAAAAATAAACTCACAGGTCTCTAATGCTGATGCCATTAAACCAAGTTTTAATAAACCTTGGGATAGTAAGAAGATATCTTGAAGATATTTTATTTAACTAACTTAAAATTAAGTGTACTTTTTTTTAAGAGAATTTTTTCCCGTAAGGGCCACATTTAGTTTAAAAAAAAATTCATTTTGAGAAAACCCCAATTTGAGACCTAGCTCTACTCTGTGTTAATTTGGGCTAATCACTTTATCCCCATTTGCATAGGTATAAAAAAAAATGTGCTAACAAGATGTTCAAGCCCAGGATTAAATTCTGCACACAAAGATGTGAGCCCAGTCATCAGTATTAATTATGATTATTATTATTACTGAGATTAATAATAAAAAAAAAACAGTAGATAATGCAGCACCATACTTTGGTAATCAGGGAGAAGTTCTGGTTTCTAATAGCCAACTTAATGTTTTTTGTTTTTTTTAATTTGCAGTGTCAAGTCACATTGTGAAGCCCCTCTGTCATATGTTGACTCAGATCTGGGGGGAGGTGGGGGACTGATAGTTCATCTCAGTAGAGACTTCTTCAGCCATGAGCAGCTGTGCACTTCGCTAGCAAGGTATAAAGGAACACATCTTTGTGTGACCAATGGTTGGCTTCCATAAGAACAAAACAGGCCAAATCGCATCTGTCCATGACTGCTCTCCTACTGCATGAAAATGAGTAGTCATCAGAGACACTAATGCAGCCAGCGGAATGTGTCAGTGGCTGTAGGCAGATGGTTCCTACTTAGGGGAGAGTAAAGAAAGAAACAGGGCAACACTAGATGATTGCTGAACCATAACACGATTGTTTGGAGAAGTGGAAAGCAATGGCAGTGTTCAAATTTAGAAGGCTAAGGGAAGGAAATGCTTTGATCTGGTGGCCCTTAGCTTACTTTGTAAAAGTATAGTTTTTCGCAAGGAAATGGGAAACTGTATTCTAATCTAGTGTGGACAAGTTTGTGTTGTACATTTTTGCCTCTAATTGTTTGCTAGCATGTTCAGTAGAATTGCCTTATTTAGCATATGACACAATGCTCCATCTGCAGCGCAAATCATTAAGGAGCATTTTACTGTACACGCAAGCATGCCATCACGTCTTGAGAGACGCCGTGTATTCTGCTGTATGGACTATTTTTTAAAACCTATGGGTTGCAAATCCAGGTTTTAAAAAAACACTTATTAGAAAAATCCCTTTGAGAGCCATTTCATTTTTATATTTGTTAAATCTGGTTGTGTGTGTGTGTTTAAAGCCGGTTTGTTTGCTCTGTGGAGATTTTGCTGAGGAGGCGCTTATGACTTTAGAATGCAATATTTTTATTAAGCATTGTAGGTTTAAAAAGAAATACAATTCACTGAACCATACCAGACACTGATACATTTAGTAAGCGCACACCCTACCTCTGTCTCCTCTGCCTCGCCCCCATAAGTCCTAATTATTATTTTTAACTGCACTTCAGTAGCGCAATAATGATTGTGAACATTTACTGGGGGGTGGCGAGGTGGGTTAAGCGATGTGAGCTGACAGCCTTTGTGTGACTATTAACATTTCAGTCCTTGGCACTACTGGATATGCTGGAGAACAGTTCAGCTCCATACATTTCAAGGCATCATTGCCAGACATTCATTTAAATGAAGATAAGCTCTTCTTCAGAACAGGGAAATGCAGCATATTGAAGAGCAGTCTTTGTTTCCATCGGAACTGGCATTCTTTTCTTTTTCATGTTGGTTGGGTTTCTTATACTGTAAATCAGTTTTATTTGAATATTGCAAGGCAGGTAAGGTAAAGGAGGGCGTTATCAGAGAAGTTACATTTGGCCTGTGCTAAATCAACTCCATCACCAGGTCTATACAGTACTTGAACTTTGGTATTCTACTGGTGTTGAGTTGAGATGTACATTTCTATAACTGATTCCTTTGTCTTCCCTCAGTGTCTTACCATTGCTTGAGGTTACTGTTGTGTGCACCAGCATACTGCCTAATTTACAAACAGCAGTTGTTTCATGTTTACTGTCACTCTCTTTCAGAGAGATGTGTCTTAGAACCAATATAACCACATGAAAATTTTAACCGGAATATTCCCCCGTGGGGAAACCAGTTTTATTTGTTTGTTTTTTTCAGCTTTGTCATCCATCCTTTTTTTTTTTTTTCTGCTTATATTCACACAAAAAAATATTATTTAATCTGTTTGTCATTACAGGTGGATCACCTTATCTAGCAATGAAAATAAATGAAGCAAAGGACTTACTGGAATCTAGCACCAAAGAGTGATATCTGAATATGAATACAAGTTCATTTTATAATGATCAATTTCATCATTTTTATCCACTGAAAATGTTTTTGTTTATTTTTTTATGTATCAGTCCTGATATTTATTCTGGTTTAAAAGAAACATGTATTATTGTACCTTATTGTTTCTCCCCACTGTTGTAAATATACAGCAGATATTTCAATGACTTCTTGAGAAGAGAGTACTGTACTGTATATTTTGCTGCGAATTAACATTACCATTAGATTCAAACTTTTACACGGTACAATATGTATCCTGAAAATGCTTTAAATGAAGAGGTGTAAATAATATATACGTTATGCAGGACTTTAATGCATTTAAATATATCTGAATATTTTTATGTATGGTTTGGTTTCAATAGTTTTCCAGATTTCAACAGTTTGTATTGATGCCAAGTCAAATACATTTTGCTGTAACCTTGGCAGAGACACGAGCAGCAGAATAAGTGGGAGCCACTGTATAGATGCTTCATCACATTTTGTGCCTGGATCCCAGCTGTTCCAATAAGGGCCATCAGCCGACTTCACAATCATCTCTCTCCTTGCTTGTCTCATTTCAGCATTGGATGCTGTTTATGTACATATAATGTGCAGAGAATAAATATGTAATAAAATGTTTTACTTGCTGCCAACATTTCTCTGATTCTAGCCATTGTGCCAGTAGAATAGTTACATTTCTAAGCAGCCACCACACAGATTTAATAGGCGGGGAAATAAATTATTTATATATAAGAGGGAAAAAAAAGTCAGACCTGCTGGATATCTAAAGGTAATGTACACATACAGAAAGTATACCGTCAAGTTATATGCTTCATCAAACACATTTCTTAACCCCTCCACCACCACCAACCCTGGCTTTAATTAGCTGGAAGTTCAAAGTATCGGTAATATGAATGGGCAAAAGAGAATGGAGATCTCAGCTCTGAATATTAAATGCTGGCAGCAACCTGGGAGACACAAGAAAGTCAAACAATCACAGCAAAGAAAAGTCTACTGCAATAATAGAATATACTTTTGGTGATCTACCTTTACTACTGTAAATGGCTTGTCATACGTCAGAGGTGGCCTTTGATATATTGTTTATATAATGATCTACAATTGTGTTTACTTGTGTATATATTGGTGCAAAATATAACATTTATAGATATTTTTTGTGTGTGTGTGGGGGGGGGGGGGGGGGTTCTCTGGAGACTGCTTTATGATCCAGGGAGAAATCTGATTGCCCTTGCTGGAGTCGGGAAGGAACTTATTTTTTCCCCCTTTTGAGACATATGCCCCTAATGGGTACCCTGCGATAGCACCGCACTGGAAAGCCCCACTGATTTCAATGTGTTACATAAAACAATGAATACAGTTGCTTTCATTCGGAATAAAATATTATTTCATGTTTTTGATGCGTCACTAAAGCACACAGACTAAAACATCTTGTAAAATCCAATACAGGAAACAAATCTAAATGTGTGTTAGGGTGTGTAAGCATTTTGAAACACTCCTCACAGTGTGTGTAATGGCATTACAGACATTCGGTGGATCCACTTAGCAACAAATACTGCAATAAACTAAAAGCACCCGACCACTCGTTATCATTTCTAACAGCTGTTTTCATATTTCAAGTTATTATTTCGAGAAGCTAGTTTGTTGAAAAATAGGAGCCAACTATCAACAGACAGTTTATATAGCCGCTACTAATCTGAATACTTTAATTGTGTTATATCAAGAAGGAGTAAAGGCACAGACTGGCACTGAGTTTGGAGCAGGGGAACCTGGTTCAATTCCTGGAGTCGGCTCCTTGTGACCTTGGGCAAGTCACTTTATCTTCCTGTGCCTCAGGTACCAAAACATAGATTGTAAGCTCCACGGGGCAGGGACCTGTGCCTGCAAAACATCTCTGTAAAGCGCTACGTAAAACTAGCAGCGCTATACAAGAATGCTATTATTATTAACGTTCTGGGCGCCAACGCAAAACTGCATGTTATTTTAAAGCACTAAAATCTTACTGGCCCCATTGTGGTCATTTACAATCCATGCAGTATTCTACATGTGTGTTGTTTTTTTAATAAATCAATTCTGTAGTATTAGTTATAGGGGTACCACATGATATTAAAAAAAAAAGTTAAAAACCACTGGCCTGGTGACCTCCCCTTTGGACCAGGTTTTTTTATTGCAATCCGCGCTCGTGCTGTCCTCAGAGAAGTAATTCTATACTTTTACTGCCTTCCGTAAGGAGAACTAAAATGTGTGAGCTCCCAAAAGGGGGCTCACACAGCAAAAGACAAAGAAAAACGGAGAGGGCGCACTAAGTATAGGCAATATAAATTTATATCATAGAAATATTCCACAAATGTGGATAACCACAGTTACAATAATCAAACAATATAAAGAACAATTAACTTACAATCTTGCTAAAAGCCTGCTGAGGTATAACCGGGAGATCCGGAGGTGGGATCCAAAGGATTAGATGTAAAGTGGGTCCTGACCGATTCCACCGGCACACCTCTCAGCTTGTTGATGCTCTGCAGTAGCCCCTTGTGACAGCCACTTTGGATCCCACCTCCGGATCTCAACAATTAACAAAGTCTCTTACTGTTTATTTGTTCTGAATTGTTAAAGCAGAGGAGACATGAAAGTGGCCCCGGATAATATATATATGTATATATATATATATATATATATATTTTCCCTTGTATTATCCCTATCCAGCAAGTGTTCCCAAGAACGTAATTATTTTTCAGATATACTTGTTGAAAAGACTTGTATTTCCTAAAACAAATTGGTGTAATAGAAAAAAAATCACAGCAGTGCAGCACATCACAAAATGTAAGGAAGATAAGTTGTCGACAACAAAAAGAAGTGTGGTTATGATTCAGGGTGCTATGACAGAAGGAGGCCCACCCAAACCTACATGTAATAAAATAAATAATTGGTACATGCACAACTGTGTCAATTAAAAGTAATGATTCATCAAGGTCCGATGTGAGGCGTCGCACCCAATCGGGCATTCAAGCCAATGGCAGTTAGCACCGGACCTGGAGCGATACCTTTCATTGGAGCTTGATTAATCTGTCCCATAGGCCTTTATGCTGTATGCTGCGATAGCGCAGTTCCGGCGCTGTTGCACGAAAAGCTCCATTGAAGGCAGTGGGGCTGTCCGCCGGATTGGCGCTATCGCAGTTTACAGAATAAGGACCATAGTGAGTGAACAACAGCCATGAGAAATAGAATGTAAACAAGTACATAATACAGTTCCTCATTATAGACACAGGCCAGTCTTGCCCCAGGCATGAACCCCTTCATATAATCCGTTTATGCATAATAGCTTAGCTTGTTATCCATCAGAAAATAATGTTTCATGTCCAGCATCTGACTCCTCTTAAGCATGATACAATGTGGTGATATAATAAGGTATTACTACCTTCCAAGTCATTTATTATCTGTAGGATTCAGTTGTATAACTGTACAACACTTGTACTTAAAAGCGCATGAACATCACTGAAGAAAGATAGCGCGCGAATAAAAATCACTAATTTGTTTAAGTTTCAAGTCAAGTTCTAGATTCTTAAACGTTACATATTTTTCCGAACTCTGTTTAAACCATGAACTGTGTGCTTAGGTGCTTCTAAGTCACCAGAAGTCAGTGAGGGATTTATTTACACAGCTACTGCTGCTTTGTGAATTATTCTGTACATTGGAGCAGCAATCCTGGCTTCTTTTTTTCTTATTGGGTGAGGGGGGGGGGGTTATTTTTCTTATATTCTTCGGCCCAGAGGGACTTTAAGATGATCCGCGCTGCCCTGACATCCAAGGACCCTACATTTCAGAGATACCAGATCCTTCTTCATTGGATACAACATGGTGCCGGGGTCAACCTTGTTCCGGCAGCCAATAGAAAGCAGCCGCATTATTGAAAGATAACGCAACATTCTACTGGTGACCCCGCTACAATGTGTCGGGATTTTTTTGTCAACCGTGGTTTGAACAACTACAAATATCTTGGGAGTCAGGCGGGTCCCCGGAGGTTGAGGCACCACAGATCAGCTATGGGGGAACCTCCAGTTCAGTACATGAATACAAATTGGCAAATTGCTGCTTTCAATAGGCTTCAATATATTTGGACAGGCTAATTTCTTTAAAGGAGCAATCCATGCAATATCCTACCTGTGGTTTTTTTTTTTTTAATCACTTAATGCCATTTTTAATGAGTTTTACTATAATGGGCATTCTTTGATTTCTATAGCAGGCTTTAGCCCACTTCCCATGCAGTGCAAGATGTTTGTAACACTTTCCTGTTTGTGATAATTTGTTTTCAAAGTTCCCAGCGGTTTGAGCTGCAAAACTGTAACTATAGGTCATGTTACCATAGTAATATAAGAATACATTATAGCTACAGCAAGGCCCCGCTTCTCGGTGCCCTGCTTTTCGGCGATCCGCTGATATGGCGGTACCGAGAAGGGGGCCGCCACGTCTGCGAATGCGCAGAACGGGGAAGTCCGCACGCGCCGAACGGAGGTTGCACATGCGCAGAAGGGAGGAATTGCCTGTTTGCGCATACGCACACGCCGAAAATTGCCTATTCCGCTTTCGGGCAATTTTCGCTTTGTGGCGGGCCTTTAGAATGGAACCCGACGCATGCCAGGGGCCCTCCTGTACTAAGTTACACTGAGTGAAGGATTGATTGAAACGGAAAGGCAGCCATTTAGTGAACCCTGGGAAGCAGGATCTTTGCTGATCGATCACAGGAGAAAGCATCGATCGGCAGCTTAGGTAATTCATTTCCAATAACGGTAATCAAAGGCTGCATATATTAAAACAAACGTTTTAAAGTGCCACTTGGATTACCTCTTTAAATAGGCGTAAATGTTTTTAGACACGCTAACTTCTAATTTACAATGCCACAATATATAACTAGCCTGTTTTCTCTGCTTCCTGTATTTCTGCCTATGTTAAAACCATAACTCCATTTAGTAGGTTCCAAATACAAGTGTTTTTTAATTGTGTTTCTGGGAAGACTTATTTTTTTGGTTTGGATTCTAATCACATACTTCATTGTCAAGCCCTGTGAGCCTTTTAATTTTAGCAAATTTGTGATGTGAAATAATATTATGAGATCTCGTAAATATAGCCAAAATGTAGATTTTTTTTTTAATCCTTTTTATACCGGCCTAAAACATTGCAGCACTTGTACCTCATTTATAATCCCTAAATAACACATAACAAAAGCAGCCTGAGCTGCATATTTCATGGAATTTGTTTTGCTTTTTGGATTTATGCCTTTTGGACATACATTGTGGGGGGGGGGGGGGGGTGGAGGGTGTTGAAATTAAGCATTCCTGATATTAAAACATTTTAAAAGATTGTATAAATAAAAACATTCTCGCAGATCCGATACATGTTGCCATGTGTGATTTTGGCTTTAATCCTCAACACCTACAGTAATACAAGATCAAAGTGACAAATATAAGACATGAATTTTCCCCCCCAGCAACCACAGCATGCAGATGTAGCAGCGCTTACTGTTTTTGATGCCGCGACCAAAACACGGTGAAAATGCCGCGCTGAGGGAGATGGCAGCCGCGACGGTGCTACTGGGAGGCCTGTTCCTTTCAATTGGACCCCCTTGGCATTAATCCTCCTGGGTCGCAATCAGCGCGGTCATTCCACCAAAAACATAAAGTGCTGCTACATCTGTAGCCTATTATAACCCAGAACATCCCGGTTTCCCTAGGATTCAATGACAGCATATCCCTCCAAGGCCCGGATCCTCAGAGGTCCAATAACTGCCTCGCGTTAAGTCTGTCTCAACTACGATAGGGGGAGGGAGGGAGGCTATTTTAGTGGCGTACCAAATGACTTGTATATCTCCCAAAACATACCTGTAAGCATTTTTTATAAGACAAATATATATGTAATAATGATACGTTGTTTCTTAATTAAATTTGCCTTGTTTCTCAGCCGCCTCTTTCTTGCTTACACATAATAAAGGCTAGTTATTCAGGATTTAGTATCACAATACATAGCTATCTATTGTATCTATATCTTTATTTATTTAGCGCCATACAGGTACATACTAGTAGCGCTTCACAGCAGTAAGGAGATCTTTAAAACATATTCTGTTACATTGATTACATTTTCTCTTTAAAAAAAAAAAAAACTAGTCTCGGTTTAGTTATTCTCACATTAATACTTCCCCCCCACTGTGTTTTCAAGTGTGCTTTTCTCTCATTATATTGAATATGTAATTATTATACAGATGTAGCCAACTCGTGGCTCCGTTGTATTAAATTGCAAATCGCACCAACTTATTAATTGCACTTAACATACTGATCACTTCAGAAGCATTATAAGAATTTGGTACAGTAGTGCATTTCCCAATACATGTACTATATAGGAAGGTTCATCATAAGGGTAGAGAAGAGCCAAAGAACAAGAGTAGGGTATGGTTGTTTTGTCTGTTTAGGTCAATGAGCAAGAGACTAAGATGAAAGCCCCAAGCAAGATCTGTTTCCACTCCCAATAGCATAAACTTCAGCCTTGTACAACCCTTTATTGAACATCTTTGTGCTTATCCATTTTAAACTTCAGACCCAGTTACAGTATTATTATCACGGAGTTCCTTGTACTCCAGGAGCACTTTGCATCCCATGACAATGAAAACATTTGACAGTATTTCATTTGAATTCATCTTATATTGTTGCTCAGGCCTAAGTACAGAGGTGGCATAGGGTGACTAGATTTTGAAAATGAAAAACCGAGAAACTTTTTTTTTTTTTTTTTTAATATAACAGTTTATTTATTGTAGTACACTTATACTTTACTACCATTAGAGAGAGAGAGAGAGAGAGAGTGTGTGTGTGTGTGTGTGTGTGTGTGTGTGTGTGTGTGTGTGTGTGTGTGTGTGTGTGTGTGTGTGTGTGTGTGTGTGTGTGTGTGTGTCACCTCACTAATCGAACAAAAAAAAAAGCCAGATGTGAATGATTCTGAACCCATTAACCAGTGTCTGGACGCCCCCTCTTCACAATTTCTAAAGCAGCAATCCCACCTGGGATCTTACCTGATCCGCAGTCCCTCAAGGTACTATACTGGAGGGGAGGTGTTCCCTGCCTGTCTTCCGATGTCTCCCGCGTGAAACTTGAGTCAGATCTGGAAGAAAGCAGGATAGGTTACTTCGGTGTAGGTATACGGCAGTTAAGATAAGACAGAGGGTGAGGGAGACAGGGAGGGTGAGGGAGGGAGACAGGGAGGGAGACAGGGTGGGTGAGGAAGGGAGGGAGACAGGGTGAGGGAGGGAGACAGGGCGAGGGAGGGAGGGAGACAGGGCGAGGGGAGGGAGTGAGACAGGGTGAGGGAGGGAGACAGGGCGAGGGAGGGAGACAGGGCAAGGGAGGGAGGGAGGCAGGGACACCCACTGATACACACACCCACTGATACACTCACACACTGATACATACACCCAATGATTCACACCCACCCACTGATACACACACACACACACTGGTACACACACACACACACACATACCCACACATACACTGGTAAACACACACACACTGATACACACACACACACTGATACACACACATACTGATACACACACCCACCCACTGATACACACACACTGATACACACACACTGATACATACACACACCCCCACTGATACACACACACACACCCACTGATACACACACACACAAACTGATACACACACACCCACTGATACACACACACACTGATACACACACCCACTGATACACACACACACACATACTGATACACACACACACACACACTGATACACACACACACTGATACACACACACATACACACACACACACACCCACACACACCCACTGATACACCCACCCACACACACACACACTGATACACACCCACACCCACTGATACACACACACACACACACTGATACACACACACACCCACTGATACACACACACACACACACTGATACACACACACACACACACTGATACACACACCCACACACCCACTGATACACACACACCCACTGATACACACACACACACACACACTGATACACACACCCACTGATACACACACACACACTGATACACACACACACACACTGATACACACACACACACTGATACACACACTGATACACACACACAGATACACCCCGCCTCCCCCTGCACCGCCCGCCAGCCCCTGCACCACCTGCGACCGCGCAACAACCACTGCCCGCCCCCGAGCCCATCTCCCACACCAAGGGGACGGGGGGAAGTGAGCGCCGGGGGGCAAAGCTGTGAGTGACGGGGGACAAAGCTGGGAGCGACGGGGGGCAAAGGTGGGAGCGCTGGGGGGCAAAGGTGGGAGCGCCGGGAGGCAAAGGTGGGAGTGACGGGGGACAAAGCTGGGAGCGCCAGGGGGCAAAGCTGGGAGCACCGGGGTGCAAAGGTACACGGTGGTACAAAGGCAGGCTCACCCCCGCTACCACCTTCCCCCCCCCCTGGCTGGGACCTGGGACAGAAGGGGGACACTCCCACGCACAGGAGCCGGGAGCGGGAAGACAGACACATTCACGTGTGCTCTGCACAAAGCGGAAGTCCTGCCCCCGGCTTCCTCTGACCTGCCTGCGACCAATCCCCTGCCAGCATTCTAAGTCCTGCCCCCGGCATCATCATTCATCCAATCCCCTGCGGGCCGGCCGTCATTCTAAGTCGCGCCCCCGGCATTCTCCTTCATTCAGTCCGCCCGGCAGCATTCATACACACACATAGAAAATACTTACCGGCCGCCGCATTCTCCTCACCGCCGCTGCCCCGCAATACCGGGACCAGGGACAAAAACCGGGACGGAGCTAAAATCGGGACAGGGCAGAAAAAAACGGGACTGTCCCGGCAAAAATGGGACGAATGGTCACCCTAAAGGTGGCCAACTCCAGTCCTCAAGGGCCACCAACAGGACAGGTATTAGGGATATCCCTGCTTCAGCACAGGTGACTCAAATCAGTGGCTCAGTAAAGAATGACTGCCGTAGTGCATCTACTGGTCTTTCATATGCTTCCTTCAGTTTGCAAAGAACATGATTTCTTCATCCATAATTAGGCTTCCTGTTAACACAAAAATGCCCCTTTTTACTTTCCTTGACTTGTAATGACTACAGTATGACTATTATCCAATTCACTGTAACACTATAAGGAAGTGCAAGTAGTCCAGTGAATTAATTCATAAATAAAATTATTTTGGCGATTCAAAACATGTTGTGGCAATTGGTGTATTTAAAATATCTCCGTGATACCACACCTTTTGAGAATGCCAATGCATTGAAAATATGATAGTATTTGAAATGGTGAGGAATGTGGATTGTGTTTTCTGTCGCTCACACAAAGTTGTAAAATGTTCCTTATTTTCACATTTTTATAGTCCCATCTGAAGAAGGGACCAGTGTGTTCTCAAAAGCTCATATACAATAACATCTTTATTAGATTTTTATGGTTCTCTATAAAAAGTATGACAACGTGAAAATCCAGTTTTCTTCAGCATAAAAATATTATATTGGCACTCTGAGCAGTTACCTTTCATTCTTCCCTTCATACACATGAACCTGTCAGTGGAGCAGCCACGCACATTTCATACTTTGTCCCCGGATCCTGTCCTTCCCCAAATAAACCATCCCTGAAAAGTGCCAACCGAATATAAGGCGTGCCTAAAAGTGTCCCTCCAACAAAATTATAATAGCCTCCATTTTGACCCGTTCCCCTGATTTGCACACCTCTATCACTTTCCCACTCTTATTGTTACCTTTCTTCCACTCTCCTCTATGTGTTTTTTGCCATTTCTCTTACGATACTTCATTCACTTTTCCTATGGACACTGACTCTAGCATGTATGCTATGTGGTTTTGTACAACTGAGCAATTCTGTCATTCTTATGCATCTGGACTGTATATACTGCATGACTTCTGATGAAGTCCAGAGACCTTATTCTGCTGCCTTCGAGAATGGAACAAACAGGACAAAAAAGAAAAGTACAAAGCACACAGATGATCTGCAAGATAAATAGAAGGAAATAATTTTGGTCCATATCCAACGAACTCATGTATGTGATAAAGAATCTTCTATTTTTAGTTGGCAATTATGTATTATTTATTTTCTGTGAAGGACATGATCCAGTACAAAAATAGTACTTTATTCAAGTAGCAATGGTCTGGTTTTTGCTGCTCTCTGTGAAGTTTTGGTCAAGTCCCTGAAATGCTTGCATTTTTTCCAAATGAAATAAATTGTAGGAATAACCACTTCACTGAAGGAGGTGTTTGCAACACTTCGGCTTTACATTCTTTTGCTATTAATCATACTGCCTTTTTTTCTACATTGTACTAGGTAAGAAGACGATGATGTATCATAGCAAATGTGGCGCAAAATTGATGCAAATTGCGTCATTTTCATGTTGCATCTCTTTGCATCAATGTATCGAGGTTTTTGCTCCCCGGTTTGCGCCGCTTGCATCGCCTTGCGATTTGGGAGGCGTTACATGAGGCGTTAGATTGTTATTAGCGTCACTTTTGTATCTTCCAGGTCTGAGGTGGCATGAACCTTTCTTGCCAACAATTTGCGCCAGACGTAAGATAGAAACACTTTCATACGTTTGACGCGAAGGTGAGCAGAAAATTGAGCAATGCGTCAAAACAAACGTCTATTTGCGCTTTCTTTGCATTGATACAACTCCCCCATAGTGTCAGTGCTCCAGATATAAATGCAAACAGTGTGAGATGGAAGACACATGGCAGTGAGGTGGGAGATAAACAAGACAAATTTACTATTTATTTATTTATTTATAAAATATTTTACCAGGAAGTAATACATTGAGAGTTACCTCTCGTTTTCCAGTATGTCCTGGGCACAGAGTTAAGACAAATAATACATGTTTACAAATACAGTTACATAATGAGCAGGGTATACATTATATACAAGACATTGCATGCACAGTTAAAGATTATTTGTATTATGGGCGTATGAAACAGTTACAGACCAGGTTAAAATGTGTGACAGCCTTAGATTTGAATGCCTAAGCATTGCTAACCATTAAGGCACCTTATGGCCTGTCACGTATGACACACCTGTGAGCACATGATCTGCATACAGGACAAAGATTAATACACAGCTCTCAAGCTGGCCCACTTTTCACCTTCACAAAGGTCCCTCAAATGAACAATATCTCCCCTCCATCTGTCCCAATATCCAATAGAGCAGGAACAGTACATACAGTAAGTGAGCATGTGACTTAGATATGCAATGACAGTTAATACACACAGCTACTGTAGCCAACTCACCTTTCTCCTCTGCAGGGTACTTTCAATGAGTTAATATTAACCCCTTACTCTATTGCAATTATATCTATCCGCTTCCACCACCCAAGAAGTATGAAAAATATGTAATTAATATATATCTGCTAGGGTATCAGGTCCCTGTTAAATATAGAAAAACTATTCACTTAACACACACAAATCTGTTGTAGCAAAATGTGTCCGAAAATGTAAATTACTCTCTACAGAGCATGCAACGGTTAATTTAGAGCCCAAAGCATCACTTATTAAATGTATATATATATCTATATATATATCTATATATATATATATATAGATATATATAGATATATATATATATATATATATATATACAGTATACAGTATATATACCCTATTTCCTCGATTCTAAGACGCACCTTTTTTCCGATTTTCACATGTCTGAAATCGGGGTGCGTCTTAGAATCGATGTATTAAAAAAATACAAAATAAAAAGTGTCCACAGAAATAACCCCCTCTTTTCACTTACCATGTTTCAGGAGAGGTCCCATGTCAGCGGAGGATGAAGCGGGCGGCAGCAGGAGAGGTCCCACGTCTGCATATGGTTGAAGATGGACAGCGGGCGGGAGTGCGGCGGCGGCAGCAGCAGGACAGGTCCCAAGTCTGAAGGTGAATGAAGATAAGACGACAGCGGGCGTGCGGTGGAGGTGGCGGCAGGAGATCATAATAGCAGGAGATCTGAGCAGGAGCAGAGCTTCATAGGGGAACAGCTGGGGATGAGCACACTGTAACCGGAAGTCAGACACCGGTCAACTTCTGGTGTTACAGTGTGCTCCTTCCCAGCTGCTCCCCTATGCCATTCTGCTCCTGCTCAGCTCTCCTGCTATTATGATTTCCTGCCGCCACCGCACGCCCGCTGTCTTCTTATCTTCATTCACCTGCAGACTTGGGCCCTGTTCTACCGCCGCACACCTGCCCACTGTCCATCTTCAACAATCTGCAAACGTGGGACCTCTACTGCCTCTGCCACCGCCCGCTTCATCCTCCGCTAACGTGGGACCTTTCCTGGAACATGGTAAGTGAAAAAGTAATTTTCCTCGATTGTAAGGGCCAAATTGATGGTGCGTCTTAAAATCGATGGCGTCTTAGAATCGAGGAAATACGTTTTATATATATATATATATACTATATACTGTAAATACAGTGCTTTAGATAACAGAAAACGATTACAAAACATACAATTACAATAAATGCAGAACAGTTTCTTAAAATGACAGGATAAAACATAAAACAGAAATCCTTATAGCTTGCATTACCATATGTCATAGGTTTTCCCCAGAGAGGTCACTGTCGTAGAAAGATGACAAATCATGTGTTTGATCCCAAAACACACCGATGTTGCATTCTGATTCATAACTCTAGGGCGAGACCTATATACCATTCTTCTCCCATTGAAACAGCATAAGCCCACCGCTGTCGTAAAACAGCTGCTACAGATGGAGCATGATTCATTAAAAAACATTTCTGCAAGGAAACTGCAGCCTCAGTGGAGGTTGAACGAGGCCCGACCACAGTTTGCCCACACCCAAAAGTTTGGTACACTAATTTCCCATCAAGATTAACATAGCGGGTGTCCCTGCTTTTGAATGTGAGCCCTACTGCGTTAATCCTACCGAACTGTACCAGTCTGGAAGAGCTGCACAGTAAGAGCAGACAGAAGCGTTCCCTGTCCCTGCACAGCTCTTACAGGCAATCGCACTGTTTTTAAAAAAAAATTATTACATACAGTAGGGTTGATGCAGGAGGTCTCCCGAACTAAAACTCATTTATTTCAGGTCCGGAGTGGTTGGTGCCGCAGTTGGATGAGTAGGATGAAAGCCTTCATCCCAGCAAGGGTAAGATACACGTTTATTGTATTTTATTTAACTGTGGGTTTTTTTAGGGTGCCCATTCGTTGCCAATATGGCTATCTGTGCCCCCATTGAGGGCATAGATAACCACAGTGACAATTAATAGATGTATTGGCTAGTGTTTTTATTGTATTGTAATGTTTATTATACTTAATTGTGGGTTTTATTTTGGCATCACAAATAAGCAAATACGCTATTAGCCATATTTGGCTGCTAGGGCGTTTGCCTTTTGTTTGTGTGTGGGGATGAGGGTAGAGGGGATGGGTCATGAGGGTAGTTAACCCGGGGAGGGTGGTTGGCCTCGCGGGTGGGTAGCGGGAGGTGTTAACCCCCTAATTACCATAGTGGTTACTACTCGCTAAGGTAATTGGGGAGTTGCTGGCCAGTAGCTAGTGTTTTTATTTCAATGTAGAAGCAGAGGATCCCTAGACCTTAAATTAATGCGGTTCAGCTTCAGAGACCCCCCTTCTTCAATCCTATGTAATAAAAATAAAATGAAAACAGCGTGATTGCCTGTTAGAGCTGTGCAGGGAGAGGAACCGCTTCTGTCTGCTCTCACTGCACTGCTCTTCCAGACTGGGGGCGGCCCTGTAGGATTAACACAGCGGGAGTCCCATTCAGAAGCAGAGACCCCGCTGTGTTAATCCTGATGGGAAATTCTCCCCTGCGCTGCACCTTGCTGTGATCAGGCGGCACTTGGGCTGTGGTTGACCCACTCCAAGTGTTGGGTAAGGTGGAGATGAATAGTACTCCATCTGTATGTTGACAGTTTTACGACAGAAAAAAAACTCCTCTTCTGATGTTTAAAAGGGTGCCTTGATATATGAAAGACCTCATAACTATATGGTCCTAATAGTTAGACACATGTGAGTCATATCAATAGTTTCAGGCGATTATCACAGATGTAGCAAGATGAATTTTGACCAACTAGCTCCTAAATTTGAGTGACAAATGGATATCTTTCCCTTGTCACCTGCTAGAAATGAAGGGTTTGGCCTTATTGCATTCATTTCCTTGCAATGATTACAAATCTCTAATTCTTACTCTTATGAATTGCTGTCAGGCGCATAATTTCTTCATTTCAATAAAGGCCTCCAACTAAGTGGTGACCTGGTTGTCACCCCTCTCTGGGATCCACAGGGGTAGCTCAGGAATGCTTTGGAAGTACCTTTAAAGTGTCCGGTTTACGTTAGTGTCAAGAGAGTCATAATTTACTCTCATCTCTGGCAAAACAAATACCCTTATCTCTACATTCTATCAATCCTAAAACCAAGCCTGGCTAAGGGATTAACAGACCATAAAACATTTAGTTGAATTTTTAACACAAACAATAACCACATTATCCCCCTGAAGCACCATATTTATTAACATACTTAATATTCCCCACCATTTTCATTACATTGCCTGAATGAGTTGTGAGGTGTTTTTACATCTTTGGTCATGTTAGCATAATTGTCTGTTGAATGCAAGCAGAAAGGGTAAACGCATGTGTACGATTTGTGTGGCAGTTTGTAGTAGAAAGTGGTTCCCAGTTAGTCAAAGTGAGCATGGGTTGCAGAGGTGAAGAAAAGCAAAGGAGAAAGCTTTTATTCACAAGTGGGCTGTACAAGTCAGTGTTCTAGAGGCAAGCAAGCAGGTCTCTTTCTATTACTTGACAAAAAGGGGAGCTAAAAATGTACAGAAGAACAGTAAAGGAACATTGAAGGGTCTATTCATTAAAGTGGGAGAATTTACTTCTTTAACAATAAATGACAATACTGCCCAAGAAGCAGGACCGGATTGATGGTGGTTCCATCGGTGCAGTCGCACTGAGCCCCATGGTTACAAAGACCCAGCGCTCTTCCACACAACTGTAGCCATGCATAATAATGACTGCATACGTCTTCTCTGTTGGCAGTAAGTCCTGGTATATACAGGCCTGCCCACAGTAGTTATGGAGGTTTTCCCTCACACCCTAGTGTGGTGCCCTGTGTAAGGAAGGGAGTGGCTGTATGCTCTGAGTCCCTGGATAGTGACCTCAGAGATGCGCCTGCCCCCTGGAGTATAAAGGGCACAACACTGACAGTTAGTGTTGTTGTTGGTGGAGAAATAGTAACCAGAAGGTACAGAGATTGAAGAACCACTTTTGTGACCCTAGTGCTGTAACTAGCGGGAGCATAGTGATAATTCCAGTGTGTCTACGCCACGCTGTGTCCAGGGACCTGGCACAGTGGTGATCTCTATAGGAGAAAGGGAATCCCACTTCAATATTGGAGGGCGTACCTGGCAAAGGGACATCACGCAGAGATGTGCGGCTAGAGCTGGCAGCTGCATGGGGCAGTCTGCTACATCCCTGTACTTAATAAAGATGTCCTTGAAAACAAGAACTCCACTGTGTGAGTGTGAGCTTACTCGACAGTGGATGGCACCAAGAAGGAGTTCCTCACCAGGACCATCTCCCTGCGGAAGCATAGATCCTGATGAGGTGGAGGCGCTGCATATGATGTAAGTTGGACTCGTACCCACTACCTCGGCTACCTGTCCTGATGACATCCCCTAATAACACCAAGCGGGAGACTCAAGAGTCCTGTTACTTGCAGGTGCACCACCACACACGCCTTGTAATGGGGGACTGGTTAGACTACACGGGCCAATATGAGATTGGGTGGGTCAGGCCAGAGGGAGCACCCGTTACAATTGGAGGTGCTGCTGAGAGACCTGTTAACAGGACAGGCTTTTGCTAGGCACACAGTAGGAATTAAGGAAAGTGTCTGCTGCCACTTTGTGCTTGTGGGACGGAACCAGGGGTAGTCAGGGAGGTGCTGGAGCTGCATGCCGCAAAGACGCCTTGGGATCCGTAAGGGGTTAGTGAGTCTGGAGCCGGGGGCTATTGCTGTCCTAGTCGCCTTGAGGTAGCGCTAGCGGGGGACGCCTAAGGGGTAAACTGGTAACTGAGAGCAGGAACTCTGGACGGGTCCGCACTAGGCTAGCCAAAAGTAGGTCGACGCCCAAAGTGCTGCATGGAAGAGCCAGAGTACTCTAGTCCCCATTCCAGATCACTTACCAAGGAGCACAGACTGGAGGAACGTGTTACAGTAGACACAGGAAGGGTGAGCCTAGTCTGAGGTAGTGCACACACGAGTCAGATCTACGTTAGGTACACAAGGTGGTGCACAAGGCATGTTTATTGTACAGATGTGGTAGCTGCCCCGCAGAGCGGAGCTCCACGTACAGAAGATCGGTGTTCAATCAAAGAAACAGAGAGAGACCTGTCAAAATGGAGGATCTGTACAGCACAGAAGGTCCAGGATGGCAGGGAAAGAGAACCACAAGAATGGAGGATCTGCATAGAGCAGAAGGTCCAGGATTGCGGTCATGTGAAGAACAGACTACAGAAGAGACTTTTGTGAGTTTGTTATGGAATGGCGTGAAAGCCGTGGCTGCGCCGTGTTTGTCGTGTTTTTGTTCTCGGGATGATACCCCTGAGAATAATGAGCAGGACAGTGTGCTTCGATGGGAGGAACGAAATGGACTTTGTTATACACCAATTAACAGACAGCCAGACGTTGCCTTCAGTGAAAGAAAAGACAGTGAACGAAAAGACAATGCTTACCAAGATGGCGGTTCCCGCGTTCCCGGGACACCGCGTGGGCATGCTGCAAAAGGTCTTGCAACTTTGCAGTCTGCTAAATGTTGGCCAGGATTGGCGCCAACGCGGAAACTCCACCCCGATGGGGAGTTTGGCGCGAAAGCTGGAGCCGCGCCCTCATGGACTATGACTCACTCCGCACCTGTGCTGGGTCAGCCTACAAATCTACGAGACATCCCCCTAGTTTCAACCAGGGGGAGTGGTTTGCGGTCTCACCGGATGTCGCAAGAGGAAATGGGAGGAAGGGTGACTATATCAGCCCATGCCTTTCAGTTGCGAAGAGCCATTGATCAGTATCGACCTCTGAGCAGAGTACCTCCGCTGATAAAAATGGCTGAAGCTATTGATAAAGTGGACCAGGGTCCTGTGATTTCCACGCATCCTTATTCGGCTCCAGGAGGCTTCCTGCTGATCCGGGTAGAGGGTGTGGAGACTGTGGCGTGTCTCTGCCTGCAGTGCAGACTGCCGGGCGGAGCTGTGGGCAGCGAAGCCCGATGCCCCCACTGTGGACTGCAGTACATGTGGCCCATGACCACATTCGTACCGGTGCAATCTACGGGAATGACCGGAAATGTACCGGTGGTGACAGAAGAGCAGCCGGGAGCTCTCTGGAATAAGAGCCCAAGTCCCACAGAGTCGGAGTCAAGAGTGGTGCTTCCGAGCGATAAAGCGAGTCATCGGAGAGGTGATCACCGAGGAGCCCATCGCAGGTCTCCTACTGGGATACCTCGGCCGAACTGTAAATTGGAGTCCTCGGACGAGGAGTGTGCTCGGCTGGCAAGTGAGTCGGTCCCAAAAAGAGACTATTATTTCAGTTCTACGCCATGGAGGACTGCCACTCCTCGTGGTGTGGAGACGCGGAGTCGTGTGTCTCCCGTACCACGACCATCCGATCGCCGGAGTCCCACTGCCGTGGTGACTAGTGGATCGGACGGAGGCAGATCTACCCCTACCCTGCACGGGACTAAGACACCGTGTCTGTCGCAGGCCCAGGAGGTGGAAGATCCGGAGGAGCGAGTCCAGAGCCAGACTGGATCGCGTAGCAGAATGGCGTTGGAGGAGATCCTTGTGGAGGAAGAGATTCCGCTTGGGAATCCACCGCAAGATGGCGTCGCAGCACGTGCGTGTGCGGAAGTGGTGCCGGAGGACCAGGAAGGCCCCGAGTGGGAGATGGTGCCGCCGCTGCGATCGAGCAGCGGGAAGCGATCCCCTATTATCCAAGGGAATGGGCGGTTGAACGGAAAGCCCAGGAGTCCCAAGGTTGAAGACAGAGATGGACTTTGTGGCGATGCTAAGGCAGGTACCGCTGGAGAGCAGGTCGAAACCCTGTCCGTGCCTATGGGTCGGTCCCGTCCCCAAACCCCGTCCACACCCAAGGTTAGTCCTAAGGCCCTAGCTAAAGTCCCTGTACCCATCCCTATCCTATTTGGATCTAGTTCCAGTTTAGGGTTGTCCGGGGAGTCACGGGGTCCTTTCGATGATCGGACTGGAAGCCTGGACTTGGGTACGTCGGATGATGGGTCCGAGGGAGGAGGGAGCATGTCCCGACAAGTGTCGGTGTCGAGTGATTGTCCTAGCGGGATGAGTATTACTGTTAGGAATACCTCTCACCGTAAAGGAATTAATACCAGATCTGAGGGTACATCTGGAGTGTCTTCTGGTGGGCCTGATGAGGAGTCCCTAGAGGAAAATGCAGATTCTAGCTCCGAGGAACGGAAGGAGACTAGGTGGTGGGCCCCCTTGTACGAGGGGTACGTATCGTGGTTTGACCGCACCCGCTTTATTTTAGAGAGGGAGGGGGTGGTTGATCACTGGTGGGCTCCCGGGGATTTTGACGATGAGTCATACCTTAGGGCTCTAAGGGTAAGGTGGGACCGCATACAGGCAGGCCTTATTATTCCTAAGGGATCCGCAGGATTGGATGATCCGGTGGAGACACATGAGCCCCTATCATGGGTGTTGCCCGGGACGGCTGGTCAAACCAGTTTAACTAGGGCTTGCAGAGCGGAGCGAGCTATCACTGCCAAGTACAGGAAGTCCCATGGGCTTGATTACCCCTATGTCCCTGAACCTCTAATGAGAGAGATAGAGGAGAATAGGGAGAGATGGCTCAAGACTGATATTCAGTATCATATCATTGAGAGAGGGGGAGCCATTAAAGGTATACAGGCCGAGCAGAGGGTAGCTCAACTGATGCAGGTCTGGAAGATAGGGCGCAGTGTACATATGCACAAGGTGGTGTACTGTAATGAGAGAGGAGTACCACGGGAATACAGTGTGACTGTGCATGATGCCGCGGGGCGAGAGGTAAAGAAGCCAGATCCTCGGCATTACTATTGAGTGTCCAATAGAGTGGTCTGTTGTTTCTTTTGCGCTCCCTGCTGGTCAGTGAGTGTACTGAGCGTTCATTATTATGTTATGTAATGATGTTTGCTGTGTAATTTGTGTGTTCTTTTGCAGTGTTTCCTGGCGCAAGGTACACCAAATTTAGGTCCCAGCCGGGACGGTGGGTATTCACCAGGGGGAGTATGTAGCCATGCATAATAATGACTGCATACGTCTTCTCTGTTGGCAGTAAGTCCTGGTATATACAGGCCTGCCCACAGTAGTTATGGAGGTTTTCCCTCACACCCTAGTGTGGTGCCCTGTGTAAGGAAGGGAGTGGCTGTATGCTCTGAGTCCCTGGATAGTGACCTCAGAGATGCGCCTGCCCCCTGGAGTATAAAGGGCACAACACTGACAGTTAGTGTTGTTGTTGGTGGAGAAATAGTAACCAGAAGGTACAGAGATTGAAGAACCACTTTTGTGACCCTAGTGCTGTAACTAGCGGGAGCATAGTGATAATTCCAGTGTGTCTACGCCACGCTGTGTCCAGGGACCTGGCACAGTGGTGATCTCTATAGGAGAAAGGGAATCCCACTTCAATATTGGAGGGCGTACCTGGCAAAGGGACATCACGCAGAGATGTGCGGCTAGAGCTGGCAGCTGCATGGGGCAGTCTGCTACATCCCTGTACTTAATAAAGATGTCCTTGAAAACAAGAACTCCACTGTGTGAGTGTGAGCTTACTCGACAGTGGATGGCACCAAGAAGGAGTTCCTCACCAGGACCATCTCCCTGCGGAAGCATAGATCCTGATGAGGTGGAGGCGCTGCACATGATGTAAGTTGGACTCGTACCCACTACCTCGGCTACCTGTCCTGATGACATCCCCTAATAACACCAAGCGGGAGACTCAAGAGTCCTGTTACTTGCAGGTGCACCACCACACACGCCTTGTAATGGGGGACTGGTTAGACTACACGGGCCAATATGAGATTGGGTGGGACAGGCCAGAGGGAGCACCCGTTACACAACATTTAAACTGATTTGTCGGGGGAGAGCGCAGGGGCCTCTGTAAGTGCCTTTTACCTTCTCTCCGGCTTCTCCTCCTGCAATTTCTGATTGTGACGACTTGCAACGTCAAATGGCGACGTATTGCCATGACAACTTGACGCCGTGTAGAGATGGGCAAAACTGTCAAAATCGGTTTCACGGGATTTCCCGAGCTTTCCATTCAAAATCCGTTCCACGATGTAAAATCCGTAGGTGGATTATTCCAGTTACAATTGGTGCGGATTAATCCAAAACCAACATTGGATTCAATGCGCTGGTGGATTTTAAGAATCCAATCCACAGATTCCGCAATACGTGGGAGGATTTTAACATTCCAATCCACAGATTCCGCAATACGTGGGAGGATTTTAACATTCCAATCCACAGATTCCGCAATACGTGGGAGGATTTTAACATTCCAATCCACAGATTCCGCAATACGTGGGAGGATTTTAACATTCCAATCCACAGATTCCGCAATACGTGGGAGGATTTTAACATTCCAATCCGCGGATTCCGCAATTACTATAACTACAATTGGATTGTTAAAATACAGCAGCAGATTGCAGAATCCATGGATTTGATTGCCAGTGCTAAAAAAAAAAAACACGGAAAAGACGAATCACCCTTTTTGAGACTGATTAGCGGAAATCCACGGACCAAAGGAGCCGGACGATCTGAGGCGGATCCAAACCCGCATAATAAAATTCGGCCATCTCTTGTCACATGACGTCGCAGAGATGAGGAGCAGGACGAGAAGCCGGAGAGAAGGTAAGAGGCCCCGCTATCTCCCACCGGCACCGAGGCCCACCAAATTACAAGCCGGCCCTGCCAAGAAGTACAGTAATCTCACAAATCCAAACCAGAGAGATTTCTTTACTATACATCTCCCACTCTCTTTATATTACACGGACCATACGCTGACTATTCAACTTGTGATGAGATGTAGTCATATAAGATTTATATATGCAAAAATATGCTATGCTTATTTTCATGACAAATGTTGTCTGTGGGAGATGACAGCCCTGGGAGGGGGGCCAGAACACTTCTTTGTCTTTCCAGCTGTTGTATTTGTATATATTTATATATACAGTAATAATATATGTGAAGCACTTGAGTGCAGTGGCTCGTGTTTTCCTTTGTATTGTTTTAACATTTTCAGAGGAATGATTTGCCAGCAGCACCTACCCTTTACTTCTACATTATCACTCACAAAGATTTCTATACATACATGCACTTGTTGTGAGATATGTGAGAATTATTATTATTATTATTTTTTACCACAAGTTGAACAGGTTAATGCAGGGGTTCTCAACTCCAGCCCTCAAGACCCCCCCCCAACAGGTCATGTTTGAAGGATATCCCTGCTTCAGCACAAGTGGCTCAATCAGTGGCTCCTCAAGTGTCATGAGTGTCAGTGTTATGTAAGGAGAGCAGAAGGAGAGGAGAGCAAAAGTGTAAAAACACTTTCACTCCCAAAGTTCACAAGGAGTTCAGAAGCCAAAAAGAATAGGGATTCCAAATTGGAAGCAAATGCAAAGATGTTCACTATGCATACACAGTTACAGTGAAATACACATAGTAACATGCATACAGATATAGCCAGACTTACCTTCCCCTAGAGCCACGCACAAAAAGCTTGCGTCTCCGGGGAAGGAAAAAGCTATAGCTCATTCAGAATGCCCACAGCGTTAATCCCCGCAGTCTGATGATGCCACGGTGGCATTCTCACACCTTTCCCTGGCAGTGGGAAAAGTTAGTCTGGCTACATCCGTATACATACTCGCATCTCTTCTATCCCTAGTCATTATCATTTACCAACACACCGCTTACCTTCATGGGCATAAGACATACACACCTGGATAAAGGTTGCATGTTGCAACTGAAACGTTGGATTTCTTTGGGCTAAATAAATTGTAATTTTGGCAGACAGCAGTGCCCTGCTCTTCACTTTTTCCTATATGTTATTCTACGGGGGTCTTCCAGGAAAGGCCCTTTTGAGCAGGAGCACCAGCATTTTTTTTTTTGTATCTTTATTTACTAGGTGTGCCTGGGGAACTCCTGCATGATAAGTACAAGGCGTGTGGTTTAATGTTGAAAAAGAAAGAAAAAAAGAAGCGCAAATGTGCTAATGGTATAAATGTATATATTATACAATCAGTAACTATTACACTCACATTGTGTTAACAAGCTTGTCCCAAAGGGGGATGTCACTACCACCAACGCTCCACTGAACGGCCGGTTCAAGAATGATACCACCGATCTGGGCCCAGAACACAGCGAGAAACATAACGTCGCTTACGTGCAGCAATGGGAAGCAGACAGGAGCAGGGCGGAGAAGGGAATTCCTGCAGTGTTGCAGTATAATCAGCTGGCCACTACCCCCAATGCTTTTAGTGGATCGCGACTTCATTAATGTGGGCAAACCTCCTCCTTTAGATACAGCCCACAATTGTATGTTATGTTATTGTTTATTAAAAACTTGTATATTTAATAATTGTCTAATTAAAAACTAAATTAAAAAGGCAACATGGAAATAAAGATGTATGTGTAAATACAAATGGTCAATTGCAGCATATACTTATAAAGTGATTCATGTAAAATTAATATATTAGGAAGAAAAAAACAGCAATAAAAATGTAAAATACGTATATAAAAAGGATCCCTGCAGTGCCAAGGGACGATAAAAGGTAATAGAGAAATAGGACAGAATAATGTTAAAAGGAAGAACAAAGACTACAAAATATATTCAAAAAGGCAACAGGGGTGAATGTATGTTATGCAGAAATGATAATATTAGTGCATTGCAATAAAAATATATACTGTAGGTAATGCAATAAAAAGAGGGGAAGCAATACTCACTAAAAATGGAACACAAAACAATAAGAAAGGATGTTTGAGGAATATATATATATATATATATATATATATATATATATATATATATATATATATATATATATATATATATAAATGTAAATACAACTGTATGCTCATCTGCATGTCTTAGGCAGGTCTGCAACCCCGCCTTTCCCCATTATCACCCAGCACACAGCACTTCCACTGCAGCAAGGGATTCTGGGAAATGACATGCAAATGAGCACACAGTGCCACTTTTTGCTTCAAAAACCATTTTTAACATGGTTCCCTATAGGCTTAAGCTTGCTGCATGGTCACAGCTTTGAGCACAGCCAGGGTTAAGGTGCATACCCAGAAAACCACCCACAGACAGCTGTTTCGACCTTAATGGGTCTCATCAGTGTGGGGTTGATTAACTGGGTATGCAAAGAAGCTAAAGGATAGGCCAACCATAATACTGAGTTAAGTTATGGTGAGTAAAAAAAAGTGACAAAAACCCTCCACAGCAAAGCAAATATGCAAATGTAAATACAACTGTATGCTCATCTGCATGTCTTAGGCAGGTCTGCAACCCCGCCTTTCCCCATTATCACCCAGCACACAGCACACAGCACTTCCACTGCAGCAATATATATATATATATATATATATATATATATATATATATGAGCCGCGCTGTCTTCTTTTTGTTTTATATATATATATATATATATATATATATATATATATATATATATATATATATACACACACACTAGTATGAGAAAGTACTGTTTAGAAAAAGTAACAAATACATCCATATACACCTATACATAATAATACATATCGAAATTAAGGAGCCGAATCTATAGTCTTATTAAAAACACTGGGAAACATGGTGCTAAGATTAGAAATCAAAGAAGCATCTTATGCAGACAATTCAGACAAATGAGTTTAATGTTATCCTGCTTTTTCTAAGTTACCATAAATAGCCTCTAATTATAACTCCATTGCAAAGCATTAGCAACAATTAGCATGTGATTAACAGAGAGGAAAAATCTGGTAGCATTTTTCTGAGTCTGCACGGTTTTACTTGATTTGTAGCTATTTCTAACCACTTAAACAATCCCAAAATTGGTGGTTTACTGGTTGCTAAAAATGCTCATAAAATTACAAAATGCTCATGTGTATGTCAATGAATTAATTTTGTGTAAGGTCTAATTAGGGGCATATTTACTACGCTGCAATAATAACATAATAAAAACCAAAGGCACAAAGTAACCTTATTACCCAATAGTAACCGCAAAACAAGTCACAGACAACATGTGTACAGTAGGTGTCCTCATGTTGTTGTGTACCAAACAACCTACAGATGCAGCGGCCATTATTTTAACAAATCAGGCTGTGTATACCTCGGAATACCCATGTCATGGCGCGGGATTTCTTCCAACCGTACCGCCTTAAGACACGAGTACATAAAATGGCATTTTAGTGTTCTGTCTTTTAAAGCTGCAGTTCAGGCAATATCCTGCATGTGTGTTTTTTTTTAATAAATCAGTTCTGTAGTAAGAAAAAATACTTTTCGCATTTTCTGTTTTTAAAAAAACAACTTTGAAAAACCAATTTTCTTGTATTCTATTTTAACAGCCATTTACTAAGTCACTGCCCCTTCATGTCCTGTCACAAGCCCTGGCACACCCCCTTGTCAGCCCTGCCCTCCCTCTAGCACATGACAGTGCAGGAGTGCTCATGAATATTCATGAGCTTCCACTGAGAGACTGAAGCAGAATATAAACAGATCCCATCACTAATGATGTCACCAAATTCCGCTGATCAATACATGGAGAACGAATTGACTGGCAGCTATAGAGTTCTTTAGGTAATTAGAGATTGCACACATGAAACTATTGAAGTAAAAAAATAAATTTAAAAAAAAAAAAGACTGAACTACAGCTTTAAACACTTGAAATTGACACAGCAGCACAGTTCTGTACACATTACAATTCATTAATTTCATTGCATTTAATTGCACACAATCCATAAAATTCAAACAAAGCAACCGCGATAAACACGTGTGCCTGGGGCGATTGGCAGCGTTAATGCCGCGTGGAGTACAGCAGCGCACACGAAAATGGCGCCATGATTTGTTAAAATAATGGCCGCTGCATCTGTAATTACAGGTGTGCAGAGCATAGCGCACCATGCTGAATATGGGACATTTTCCATGTTGAAAATGTTACCACTGGTAAAAAAAATATTTATTCATTCAGTAATTAAAAATGACCCCAAAAGTAGCAGGCGATATAAGATTTGTTTTCATTTCTTGTACTTTTCACAGACTGTAATACAGTACACAAGTGAGTCAGTGTCACGCAGTGCCTTGTGTAGACTCACATTTGCAAATGTGTGCACTATAGATGTGCACCTATTCTGTGTTTTGCATTTGTTAGTAAAAAAAGAATAAAAAATATATGTGTCTTTGTTTTTGCCTAATCTTGTCAAAAAGGTTTTCGTTTCGGCTTGGAAATGTAAAGTTGATGAAACAAATAATAATGACGTAATCTGGGGCTATTTTTTGCTTCCTATTTAAGTGTGTATGCCATTTACAATCTATTTAGCAAAAATAATGATAATAAATAATGTATGTTATTTCTGTTTCCATTGTGCAGCAATCTCTCTCTCTCTCTCTCTCTCTCTCTCCCTCTCTCTTGTGTGGCGATCAAAGAAACTTCTTTGTCTTTTGTCACTGTTTTGTCACAGAAATTGTATTTGTGATGGTGATGTTTTTAATTAATAATCAGAACACAATGTCAGTGCCAAAACGTTAACAAGTTTGACTTAGAACGCGAGTTTTAGCTATTTGCACTTCTATATTTATAGTAACTGATTCCTTGTGTGTGTCTGTGAGTCAGTGTGTGTGTATGGGTGTCACTCAGTGTGTGGCATTGCGTAAGTTTAGTTGAGCATCATATACCTTGGCCTGTAGACTTTTTACATACTAAGTGGCAGTGTATGCTAATTTAATATTTAGGCGCATGCTCAGCAGTGCTTGCTTAATGAGCAGCTTTCACTATACAGCTGCATTCAGTCTTGTGATCATGTATCTGTCGCTTTTTTGTGTGTTTTATTTGCTTATGTGCATATCTAGCAGTGCTGGATTAATGAGCAGCTTTCATTACACAGCTGCTTCAAGTTGTTTGATCATGTTTCTGTCGCTTTTTTTGTGTGTTCACCCCCTATATATTCTATGCCTACTCCATTGACATCACAGAGCTTGAGAAAAGACCTTGTGGTCTGAAACGTACGTCGCTCTGGAGCTTGTTTGACTGCCTGATGATTTATTGAGAATAAATAACTTTTTTCTACTCGTGAGTGCTGCAGACTTTCTATTTTTTGTATATTAATTGGACTGGCTGTTGTTCCCTGTCCATCTGCAAGCATCCTGATAAGTATATTTATATTTTTGTATATATTGCTTGTTTGAGTGCACCCAGCATTTTCTTTGTTTACATATATATTGTGATGCCCACACCACGTTGTAGCATCTTTTAGTCCCAGATAAAGGCAGGAAACGTCATACTTCTCTTACATGGGGTTTATTTACTGGGATTAAATCAAATGCTAACAGGCCCACCGTCCCTTTAAATCATAACAACACATAAAAATAAGACCTATTCCCTTTAGGGAAAACTGACTACACCATATCTTTAGCCCTTGCTAACTGGATGGCCAGCTAAGCTGGTTCCCAAGCCAAAAACATGCCCTGGCATATGCAACAATGTAACAGTCTCTGCATACAATAATAAGACTTTTGCTTATCTCAGTCCTTTTGGAGCAGACGTCCCTGCTTCAGCACGGTCTCTCCTCCTTTCTTCCTAGGGGAACTCAGCCCCACATTGAGCCCAGAGAAACTCCTCTGTAGGTCCTCTGTACCAGCTTCCGCAGCTGGGGAGCACTTCTAGCTCCCCCCTTCTTATGGGAAAACAGTCTCTCAGCATAGCAGCTTTCAGTGTGTCTTTTAAACCACTTTCTTGTTCACTCAAGGAGTCTGATTAACTCCATTAGTTATCAGCTGCTACTGGCTTCTCTTTGAAGAATTAACTCTCTGTGGACTGGAAAGCACACTTACTGCACTGTTCCAGCCCCTAGAGGACAGTGATGGTATCACAATATATATATATAAACAAACTGAAAAAAACAGAATCCTTCTTGTAGCACTCAAAAATAACCGCAAATACACATGATATAAAGAATTAATCAAAAAAATGAATTTTAATATACTGTAATACAACTAATAAACATACAATTTAAAAAACATAAAGTAAACACTCTGAAAAAAACCTCCTAAATAATGTTCAAGGGAACTGACTACAACCAGGTGCGGTTAGCATAATGTTTACCACTACTCAAAAGGATAACAGAGAAGGCATGGGGAAAGAAAAAACATGGCAAAACCCAAGGAATCGTTCATGCCATGCGGCATCATAGAATTGAGTTGACCGATCCAGCAAGATTTCTTTTGTAAGAGCGCTTTTTCTCCATCGCCCCCCCCCTAATTCCTAATGATACCTTATCAATCGCAAAGGCTATCAGAGCCGTATTATCAGCACCATGTACTGTACTGAAATGCCTTGTTACAGATGTAATTTGTTTGAAACCATCAAGGTCTCTCTGGGCAAACCTAATGTTCCGGCAATGCTCCAGAACTTGTTGTCTTAGTTCTCGTGTAGTCATGCCGATATATATATATATAAATTTACAGTGGAAAATAGTTATATCTGTGGCGCTCTGCACTAATAAAATAAACAAAATATAATAAATAAATAATATACAACCAGTATCACGGAAATCGCCGTCCATACAGGTGCTCCATGTGGTGTTGTAGTACATGGAAAAAATAAAAAATCAGAATCATAGCATAATACTGTAACAAACAAACATGCAACATAGACCTAACACTAGACAAACGCTGAGATCAACAGGTAACAAATTACAAACACATTTAATTATGACATATCATTGTTAAAATTACATAATAAAATACATATAAAAAAGCTTCTATCAAGATACTCCAACTCAGGGGGGGTACCCGCTTACCAGAGGCAAGAAGGTATCAGGCGTTGGATAGATTAAAGAGTATCCCCTCTTATGGAAAGCTGCTGCCGTCGCTGACGTCTTGGCTCAAACGTGTAGTTCTCCTGTATTCACAGGGACAGGCTTCTCCAACCTGCGGTGTCTGCTTCCGTCTGCAATCAGCAATCAGCACTGCACACGTGTGGTGGTGGCTGTGGAATGGTAGCCGCAGATGTGTCCTGTCCTGCCCCCGCCAAATGATGTATTTTCAAAGTGCGGGAGATTCATGCACAAACGAAAGTCAGCCTGCAGATATCAGCTTCCCAGGAGGGTAGCAATCACACCTGAGTGTAGAGAATCACGTAGAATCACCCTACGCGTTTCGAAAGTCCTGCTTTCTTCCTCAGGGGTAAAACGTAATGATAATATAGTCCCTGTAAGTCCCGGTATAAGTAGTTCCAATTTAAAGAGACAGTGCGCGATTACAAAAATTGGTCATGCGCAGAAGGTGGATAAATGGACTGGGACACTCAGCGCTTAACAAAACAACACAGCACATGGGAACAAGAACAAAAAACAATGAGTAAAATATCATAAGAAATCAATAAATAATGCAGATATGCCAATAATTGTTTTCATTGACAGTTACATTGACAAGTTCACAGTTTACATATATTTTAGATGAAATGCTATATTCTATATGCTATAAGCACCCATTACATTTAAAAAAACCTTTTTTTTATAAATGTGGACAAAAAAGTTGGATTCACAAAGGGAACATAATGGCTATGCACTAGCCTATCCCGTAAATTTATTGACTTGTCATGCTAACTTTCTCTCCTAAAGCCAATTTCAGTTTCTGATCAGTACATAAGATTGACCAATGTTTTTGTAAAATATTACGTAAATCTGACCAGCGCTCATTATAAGTTCCTATGAATCATATTGTACAATCAGTTTTTTTAGGTTTGGGTTTAAGTAAAAGAGCTCTGTTACTTGCAACGTTGAAGTTGTAACCTCTCTTAATACATTTAACCATAACCCCTACATTCGAATCGCCGTTTCATTTCTAATGCTCTTTCATTGAACACCGCATCCGTAGAGCAGTTTCTCTTGAGCCGGGTGAATTCGCTGTGGGGATACCTTGGATTTGATGACAAAGGGGAAAGCTTGTAGCATGTAAGTTCTAATTAATTGAGGTACTTTTTCTGAAAATATCAGTAGTGACATTACCCTTAAGATCAATATTGATTTTAAGATCTAGAAAAAATACCGTGGTGGTATTACATTTTTGGATAAATCTGATGTTATAGTCATTGTGGTTGAGAACATCGACAAACTCCCCAAACTCCGAAACAGAACCCTGCCAGAGAATGAGAATATCGTCGATAAATCTCAATCACAGTAGAACATCACTAGTAAAGTTCTGGTTAGCCTCATTGAAGACGGTCTCACGCTCCCACCATCCCAAGAACAAATTCGCGTAGGAGGGCGTGCAAGTAGCCCCCATCACAGTACCTCTTTTCTGAAGGTAAAATTTGTTTTTATAAACAAAGTAATTGTGTGTCAGCACAAACACCAAAAGTTCCATGAGAAAATTTATCAAATTAGGACTCATTAGCATGGATAGAAAATACTTGGAGGCCCTCAGTCCATCCTGATGATGAATAGAGGTATACAAGGCCTCCACATCACATGTGGCAATAATTGTATTGGCGTCTACCGCAACACAATCGAGCCTAGATAGGCATCTATTGTGTCACGGAAATGGGATGGCAACAATTCAACAGCTGGCTGCAGAAAGATGTCCAGAAATGTGCTATGTTCACAGAGGCCGCCTATTCCTGTCACTATAGGCCTGCCCGGTGGGCGTGACAAATTCTTGTGAACCTTTGGAAGAAGGTACTGTAGCAGGTGGGGACAATAGGATGTTTAGAAATCAGGCCATCTCTATTCTTATTGTTGATGGTAGGCCTTCTGTAATATATGAAGAAAAAAAATGATCGATATCAGCGCTGCTCCTTGGGATGACAGACTCACCAGGTAGGTAATAAAATCAATTTATTAAATCTACATAAAACAGATACTAGAACATAACAAAAAAGACCTCCTCCCACATGTGAAAGGGCGAACTCGCCCGAAACATTTAGAAACAGGTGACATGAACAATTTTGACTTGAACATTCTTCATGTGAACTTGCAAATTGTTATCATCAAACATTTTTTCGGGAAATTTATTCACAGAAAAACAACAAATTTCCCAGAACTCGCAATTAGTTCACACATATATGGTTGACATTTTTAACAGAATTAGATAATACTGTGCATCTAAAATTGTGTATTTCTATTTTTCTTGTTAATAAAGTACTTGATTTCCATTATTTAAGGTTTTTCCATTTAACATTTATTTTTTACTCATACAGGCTGAAAATGACTGCATTTATTATGCTCGACAAAAATGTCTGGCAATAAAAAGTTTGAAACCCCACCGAATCTTATTCTGTTGATCCTTTTGAAGTACATTTTATGCGATGCAGCTTTTATACTAATCAATTCAAGTTTTCGTAACTGTGTGAACAGAGATGTGCCTTTGTTTTGAACTATTACTTTGACAATGACATTGATGCAGTCGATTTTTCCATGACACTTTTTTTTTTGGGGAGAGGGAGGGGTTATTTTTTTATTAATGAATGTTGACTTCCATGCCCTTAAATGTCACTGTAGATGTATAATACACATGTGATGAGTAGCTAATGAGCACTCTGTGTCTATTCATTTTAAGTACATTCTGACTTAAGGAGAAACACTGAATTACTGACATCCATGTCCTCCTTATCCTGCACACAGAATATAAATTAAGTTTTATTATTAGCTCCCTGCTTTTTTCCATTGCCCTCTCCATTCTTTTGAGACCACCTTTATCTTAGCACCCAGATCCCAGTAGAGCTGAAGAAGTGACTCAGTGAGCCCCTAACTCGAACATCAATGCCACTGGCTTGGATGCAGGGGAACCTGATTCAAATTTTGGTGTCAGCTCTAACGCTGAACAAAAAGTGCTGTTTTGTGAGGACATTATTGTTTTTACCCAGTTTATTGTAATAAATGTATTGTGCCATGAGATTTTCTCTTCTGTTTATATTAAGTGAGGTATCCTGACTAAGCTTGAATTTAGCCTTATCCAATTGATGCAACATCTGAATTATCATCTGGGAACGTAGTTATAAATTGGAATAACAGCTAAATTTGTAAGTGTACCTGCAAACTTAAGTGTCTAAATTAAGTAATTTTGCTCATTAACACACTGTTCTGCATCTATCCTATGTTCTGTACTTCTACTTGAGTCTACGTGCCGGAGGACACCTTTTCTTTTCCACTCGTTCTTTTGGAGGGACGTGAAACTCTCTCCCTGGACTCTGGCAGCTGGACTTGAGTTTACCATTATTTACGGGACTATTTTTTGTTAATATTTGATGCACTTCTTTTGTTAATCTTGAACACACATCACATTATAGTATATATTATCACTAGGTTTAGTGGTTAGCGCTACTTCCTCCTTTTTTTCACAGGCCTTATACTGTATAAGGTCAGTCATGTCTCATTTGAGCCCAAGAAGCAATTGGATCAACATCTCCTGGACATGTTGGAGAAGAAAGAAGAGAAGGAAGAAGAACCTAGAACTACTCACCGGAGACTTCTCTTCAAGCAACTGAGGATCATGGACTTCTTCGCTTTTTGCTGCTGAGCATCATTGCATTGTGGGGCAAGGGTTGGATGAGTAGGTTGAATTTTTTTTAGGGTACCCATTGACTGGCAATGTGTTTTTCTATGCTTCTTGGCTAATAGCACGTTTAGCCATTCCTATGTGGTGTTATTGGTAGAGGGAGTTGGTGAAGGGGATAGTTGCCCCGGTGTAGGTGTTTAGGCCTTGTGGGGGGGGGGGGGTTAACCCTTTCATTACCTTCATGGTTGTAACCGCTAAGGTAATGAAGCAGTTAACTCATACTGCAACCCTCCCTGGAGGCCAAACATTCACCCTGGGGCAACTACAAGCTTCACCCACCCCCTCTACCAACAACAAGGCAACAACAAAGCAGTTTCTGCTATTTAACCCCTTCATTACCTTAGCGGTTAGCCAATAAGGTAATGAAGCTAGGCTGTAATATTCATTTTATTACGTAGGATTGAATTCGGGGATCACCAGAGCTGAAATGAATGTGAGTGAGCTCCGGAGACTCCCAGATTCAATCCTATGCAGTAAAAATAAAATCAACTCCGTCAGAATCGTGATTTTGATCTCGCCACCCTTAAGCTAGCGAGAAAAGAATGCAAGTGTTTAACCCGTGCTTTGCATCTCGCAGCTTTACATGACAGTGTTCTTACAGGCATTTGGGACACCTTGATAGTAAGTTAATGGAACTCGGCATTTGCTTGAAGTAAAAATAATTTCCTTCTTTCCTGGGAGCATCTACAGTAAATGTCTTTTGATGCAGAGTTTCTGGGTCTGGACTCTAGAATGCATAGCTTTAGCTCGATAATATTATGTTTTAAAATAAATCCGTTCTGTAGTATTAGATAGTGACTGTTTTTTTTAAATTATTTTTTATTCAACTCAATCCCATTTTTAATCAATTTTAAAGCAGCCTTTCATTTCTACAGCAGGTTTTAGCCCACCTCCCCAGCAGTGTAAGATCTTTGTAACACTATTCTTTTTGTGATCATTTGTTACCAGTGTTCCCAGCTGTTTGAGCTATAAACTGTAACAATAAATACTGTTACCTTAATACTATAAGGATACATTGTAGAATTACAGTGACTGAAGGATTGATTGAAATTGAAAGACGGCCATTATGTTAGGCACACAATCAGGATTTGTACAGCTTTATAACAGGAGCACCAAACGATTGCCAGTTTCGGTAAAAATGTAGAATTCTAATTGTCACATGCTTTACATATACAGAGGGGGGAAAAGCGGGGCGGAAGTATTATTGCTGCTTTAAGTCTCCCTGTGGATTACAGGGATAGATTAAACGGACAGACTGCAATTGCAACATAAACTACATACGGCAAAGAAAAACAAAAATAGAAAAAGCTCATTTATTTGGAGAAATTGCTAAGAAATGGGTTATGCTCTAGGTACAAAACTGCATCACAATATTAATTATAGATGGTATTGTTGCTTAACGCTTCAAAATCAAAAGTAAAATACATTCCACATATTCATATTTTTATTTATGAAAAACAAATAGGTTCTTTTTTTATTGATTATTCCTCAATTCATTGTACATTTTCTACATAGTGCTTTGTACACCATACATAGGAGTTCTTTCTCGGCGTGTCTCTCTCTTCACACCTTACGTTGCTCTCAACAATCCATTCAGTAGCACCCACGGCACGGTGTTTAGATTGAGCGAGGTCTCTCTGTTATCTGTGTAAAACGAATTGGCGCCAAAACGAGATGCATTATTTCCTCTTATCTGTTTCTTGTCCTGATTATATCTCAATGTGACTAATATGGATGGCACGTGAGAAATGTGAAATTATTGTATCTTTAGCAGACAGGGAAAAAATAGGTGAAACTGCTTTTAGATATACCAGTACAAGGTTTTCTTATGTCTCATGTACCTTTTCTCTGTGGTTTTAAGACTGGGGATGATGCAAACGGTTAAGTCTGGTTTCTAACAGTAATAATCCTTTTAGAACTGGTTATAACAAGAATAAATGGCCTCTCTGTTGAATGATAAATAACAAGTCATAAAATGCAGAGAACAACCAATTTGCTGTGCTTTAATGCTTGAATACATTTTGTTAAGAAGTTCAGATCATTAAACTTTGAACATCTGATCAAGACTAGAGATGGGCAAAATTGTTTTGTGAATTTGGATCGCCTTGGATAGACCGGTTCCTTTGGTACCAGTCATACGTTAAAAACACAAAATAACAATTATTGATAAAAACAAAAACAGAAGTGACTCCTTATAATGGGTGAGTCTTGCTGGGAAAATTACTTCATTCAATAATTCTTCTGATTTGTCATACAGTACCGTGCAATAGTTTGTGGCAGTTAAAAGTACTTTAATGTCAGTCCTGCTGTAAATCACCACTTGATGTATACAGCCTGGCGATGTTACACCTTAGTTATCACAGTTGGACCATGTAAACGTTGTTTTATTGAATACATCAATGTGGCAGGGGGATCTTTCTATTCCACATAAGAGGTAACAGGATGACTATAATAGAGTAAATATTCTTAATGTCTCCATCTTAGTTGAATGATTATTTGTTTGTGATACAGAATACTATCCTTAATAGATGCTTAGGCTGATCTGTTCTTCATACCCATGTATCAAAGATAGGTTGTTAGTTTTAGTTTTAAACTGATCTGTTGTTCATACCCATGTATCAAAGATTAGTTGTTAGTTTTTGTAACAAATTTGTAGGTATAAAGTATCCTTCTGATTAGATGTAACTCTATTGGCCGGTCCCTTTCTAGTAGAGATATTCTTATAAACCCCATATACCATTGACATTCACAGAGGGATAGAATATTTCTTTGTTTCTCCAATGTGTCTAATGCATTCTTAATCTGTATGTATAATACAGTCTGTATCTATTCCATCATCCAATCTCCTGGTTTATAAATCAGGTGACATTGCAAATGCATTCAATGATTACTTTATGGGGTGTGCTACTAATTTATTAGCGAAACACAACCCAAACCACAAACATGAATCTCATTCTGAGTGTACCCCATAGCCCCACCCTCTCCCAACACTGCTCACAATTTTCAATTTGTTGCAGTATCCAAAGAGGAGATTACACAATAACTCCTCAAATTAAAACTAAGCAGCCAATGTGGACCTGACTTACTACAATCTAGGTTCCTAAGACTTGGTGCCCCAGTCATTGCCAAACCAATTGCTTCCATAGTCAACTCTATCCTGTCTGCAGGCCATATCCCTAAGACCTGGAAAACTTCCAGAGTTGTCCCAATCTTTAAAAGTGGGGACAAAAACACTGTATCAAACTACAGGCCAATCTCTCTTCTCCTAATACTATCCAAAGTCATGGAAAAATGTGTCCACTCCCAGTTAAGCGATTACTATACCAAGACAAATTTCCCTAGCCAATTCCAATCTGCCTTTTGCCCCAAACACTCCACCATAACTACCCTGCTAAAAGTTTGGAATGAAATCCAGTGTGGAATGAAACAGGGATAACTCACTGGTTCAATATTCCTAGATTTTGCAAAGGCTTTTGATACTGTTGATCATGTTATCTTGCTTAACAAACTCCAGTGCCCTGGAATAGGGAAGCATGCTTTAAACTGGTTTCATTCCTACCTATCAGGTAGATCTCAACATGTGTCTATCTCAGGCTCTAACTCCAACCCCTTGAATATCACCTGTGGCGTCCCGCAAGGCTCTGTTCTGGGGCCCCTACGCTTCTTAGTGTTCATCAATGATCTTCCTACACCTTGTAAGGGAGCCTCAATACACATGTATGCAGATGACACAATATTATATGCACAAAACCATAGCCTCTCCGACCTTGAACACATACTTCAATCTGACTTTTTGAGACTTGAAAATTGAATTTCTCAAAACAAACTGCTTTTAAACACTGACAAGACTGTAACAATGGTATTTGGGACCAAGACTAAATTTCTAAAGCTTCCAAAGACTGAGCTCCAGATCAGAACCAACGCTAAAACTACCCTAACGCCTGTTACTAGTTTGAAATACTTTGGCATATGGTTTGACTCCCATTTAACATTCAGGATGCATATTGATACCCCGACATCCAAAACCTATGCCAACTAGGTGTACTTTACAGGAACAAATCCTCCCTAAGTCTGCTGGTCAGAAAGCGTATTGCACAGCAGATGCTAATGCCAATTATCGACTATGGGGACATAGTATACGGCTCGGCACCCCAAACCCACCTTAGCAAACTTGACATCCTCTAAAATTCAATATGTTTCTTTGTTCTCCAATGCAACTACAACACACATCACTGCGAAATGCTCAAATAACTAGATTGATCATCACTAGAATCTAGGTGCACAGTTCATCTTTCCTGTCTTGCCTTCAAATACTTTCTGGGCAAGCTACCCGTCTATCTGAACAAGCTCCTCATCCCCTACCACTTGCAGAATTTATCATCTGAGATCTGACTCCTAAAGACTGTTCATGGTCTCAAGGTTCAGCAA
Source organism: Ascaphus truei (assembly GCF_040206685.1). Taxonomy (NCBI): domain Eukaryota; kingdom Metazoa; phylum Chordata; class Amphibia; order Anura; family Ascaphidae; genus Ascaphus; species Ascaphus truei. The sequence continues at coordinate 314,925,939 of NC_134485.1, forward strand.
AGTATCAGTCCGCTCCTCCTTCTCTTACCGTGCACCCCAAAACTGGAACAATCTACCAGAGAGTCTCTCAGACACCACCAGTCTAAGTTATTTCAAAACTAAAGCTGTCTCACATTTTAATCTGGTCTGTAACTGTTACATACACCTATAATATATCTCTCTAACTGTGCATGCTATGTCTTCTATATAATGTTTACCCTGTTCACTTATGTAACTGTATTTGTAACCATGTATTATTTGTCATCTTAACTCTATGCCCAGGACATACTTGAAAATGAGAGGTAACTCTCAATGTATTACTTCCTGGTAAAACATTTTATAAATAAATTATAGTGCTGATGCACTTTTGTCAGATTATGATTATTTTTGATCATCATAAATCTCCCCGTAGATCGTCCTTTTTCTCTAGAGTTTAATCAAAATAGTCAACATGTAACTGTTAATCTGACCCATTTGTGCTGTTCCTATACATATTAGTGATGGTGACCTATATAAAAAAACACTATTGTTTTAGGTTGTCTATCTAGTTTCTACTTTCTGGACTTCTGTCAATCTCAGAGGAAGGCTGAATACACAAAGCCTTCGTTCAGGCCCCTGGGAGCCAGGATGACCAGGGTGTATATCCATTTCGCCTCTGTTCTCAGAAGGGTATAATCTAGGTCACCCTTTCTGATGCCCCCGGATATTTGATCAATACCCTGAAATCATAGACATGTGGTGTCTCCCCATGTGGAGTATCTATCTTATTTCTAATGGTTCCCATGTGTTCCAATACACGTCGTCTTAGTTGACGTGAGGTTTTGCCCACATATTTGTTCCCACAACTGCACATGGCCATATTGATCACCCCAATTGACTTGACGTTAATACATTTCTTTATACTGTAGGTCTTAGTGTTATTCCCATTCAGGAATACTTTTGAGGGATTCATATGTTGGCAAGCTATGCAGCTTAACAAAATTGAATTAATTATTGGTGTAACTGAATGTTTAAGGATAGTATTTCTATTTTATTGCAGTCTTCCACGTCTTTCTTTCTAGTAAAAATAGAGTAGCTAAAATCGTCACCATTACTAAAATATCAAAAATGTTGGTGTTGCATGTCTATACTGCTCAGTAGGAAACTCTCAATCAACATTAACAAAATTAACTAATTAGAAGGCCACTGTCCTACAAATCCCAATTCAATATCCAAAGTATAATCTTGATTATTACATCCAAAAAAGTTGCAGATTTCAATTCATTTTATTTATTGATATTTACAGGGGTGGAACTGAACTATAATCAACCAAGCCTATGGTTATTGATCCTAGTCACAGTTTATTATAGAGCTGTATTTCTCAATTTAAAGCCAGAGCTACATGTGAGTCAGTTGCAGACAGCCTGCTGTCTCCTCAAAACTAATGACAACTCTGTGATTGTGACATTTCAGTGATTAAATAGATGAGGCTGTGTTCCAGAACTCTGCCAAAGTCCCAATGAAAATAATTGCCTTCCAATTAGGACACTGCCATCCAATGAATGATAACACCCTCTATTAAGTTATTATTTATGCCTGTCTTACTGTTAGGACACTGTCATCCAGTGCATGAAGATGTTCTTAATGAGATATTATCTTCACTATAATCTCAACCAATTGCTCATTGTAATTGAATATTGGTCAAAGACAATAACATGAAGGTAGAACATTACAAAATGTATTTATATTGTTATAGAAGGTAATGAAGCCCCTGCTCGAGAGGGCTTACATTCTACAATACAATTATGATATTGTCAGTCCAATCAGTAGTGGCTGCAAGATTACAAAACTTGGCAATATGAGTGATAATATTCCAAGAATGTTGTTTAACGTCTAACAAGGTATTTTCTCTGTTTCGTGTTTGAGTCTTTCCTTCAAAATTCCCCCTTAATTCGTTTTTTCATATAAGGTTCCCAATGATACAGGCGATTTTAGCCCTATCCGTATCATGTCAAAGGTTTAAATCCAAATTGTATCTGACATTGTGCAAAAACATTTTGAAACATTTGTTGGGTCCCAGTTGAATCGTTCCAGTAATTGTAGGTGCATGGCAATTGGTGCCATGGGAGCAGCAGGTTGTTGAAAAGTTTCCAGAGCACTGAAGCTTGTTTAACAAGATAACAACTGTATGAAAAGTCTTTGCAAAATCAAGGAATATTGCAACAGTTAGTTGTCCCAGTTCGATTCCATACTGAATCTCATTGCAATCTTTTAAGAGGGCAATGTACAGTAGTTACCGTGGAGTGGTTTGAGCAAAAGCCAGATTGGGGTTGGCTTAGGAAATTTGTCTTGGTATAGTAATCACTTAATTGGGAGTGGAGACATTTTTCCATGACTTTTTGGATAGTATTGGGCGAAGAGAGATTGGTCTGTAATTGGAGACAATGTTTTTGTCCCTCCTTTTATAGACTGGGACAACTCTGGGGTTTTTCCAGGTCTGCGGGATATGGCCTGAAGATAAAATAGAGTTGATTAGGGAGGCAAGCAGCATGGCAATGGCAGGAGCACAGAGTCATAGGAACTTTTATTGCACTAGGTCAGGCTCACATTGGCTATTTAATTTTAATGTTAGGAGCACCTGTGTAATCTCCTCTTCAGATACTCGGACGAATTGAAAATTGTGAGCACTGTTGGAAGGGGGTGGAGCTATAGGGGTATTCACAGGTTGAGCTTCATGATTGTTGTTAGGGTTATGTTTTGATAGTAGGGAAGTAGCACATACAACAAAGTATTCATTGAATGTGTTTGAAATGTCAGTGTAATTTGTGAGTGTAGTATCATCCTTTTTGATATTCGATGGTTGTTGCTGGCCAGAAGGCTGGAATATATTGTTGATGACCTTCCAGAAGTTTGATAGATTTTATCAATCTTGGTGAAGATTGTCAGAGTAATATTGACCTTTTGTAAGTCGTTTCCTTTTGCATGTATTCCACAGGCATCTGTAGTTATTAAGATCCTTGGCGGTGCTAGTTAATTTGCATCTTTTCCATGTAGCATCCCTAAAATGGGAAAGCGCAATAAGGTTGGATGTAACCCATGGAAGGTGCCCCCCCCCCCTGTACTCTTATTCTGCATAGGGGAGCATGGGTATCACAGGTTTTTAAGAACTCTGGAAAAAAACAAGCGCAGTGTCAGGGTCAGGTGTCAGGTTTGAAAGATCTGTCAGAAATTGTTGTGGGCTAAAGATTCTAAGTGTTCTAGAGAGTAAAATTTTAGGGCATAACTTGAGTGGTTTATTTTCCTTACACATGACACTGTTGCATGGTCACTGAAAATGTCAGGTAGGATACCAGAGGATAGAATTCTATTGGAAAAGAGGATGGAATCCAATCAAGCAAGGAACGGTTGTTAGATGTTACAGTAGGTTTCTCAGTGTGGGTTGGGAAATTGGTTGGATTACATTTAGTTACTTGAATTGTGTCCACATTTTATTGTGTTTAGGGTCAAGCCAATTGAGGTGGAAATCACCACGAACTAACAGCTCACTCTTCACATTCAGAGAGGACTTTGTGCCAAGAAAATGAGTGATATCAATCAGGGATTATAGTGGGGCTTTAGGGGGGCGGTAGATGCCAGCAATAAGAATATGCTTAGAGAAGGGGACGCACATTTTACCAGCTGGCTTTTCAAAAGAGGATGGGCTTGGGGGCAATTAAGTTAAAAGTCATGCAGTAGCTGCAAAGGCAAACAAGATCAGGCATGATGTACCCCCCAGAGTTATCACTGTGCCACCGTAGTTGGAAGGAGGAAGCTCCTCACTCTACCCAGCTTTAGGATTTAACTACTGTTGATGCACATGTGCAAGAACAGGTCTGGAGCCAAGGATCAGTGAAGGGAGAGACCAGGGCTGTGCACGAGCCCAGGGGAGTCCCCCGCTGACACCGACAGCTGATGTCATTTCCTACGTCGAGACGGACACCGTGCCGACGCCCTGAGAGAAAAGGGAGAGACGTGTTGAGTCCGGAGTGGGAATCCTTTCAATGCCATATGTTTATGGCCGTTTGTGAGTGAGCATTCTCTTTTAAATCTTATTTTCTTCATTAAATGTTTTTATACTATATCCTTCTTTATGTTTTGAGGCACATCAAAGAAGTATTGTGGGAACCTTTTTCAATGAGTTGCAGCTTATGTAAGTGTTCCTCTGTTCAACACTAATCAATATTAGGCTGCGCATTGAGTCAATTCTAACCACCCTGTCTTCTGTGGTTTGTTGTTTTATTTCTATCCCTATGTGATTTGGGGACAACGATTATAACCACACGCCGGAGGACTACTTTTTTCCTTGAAAGATCTTATCTTGCATTAAACGGGGAATGGGTGGAAGGGAAGTAAGCATAATTATACCCTCTATAAAACATTAGTAAGACCCTACTTTTAATATGAAGTACAGTTTTAAGCACCACTCCATAAAAAAAGATATTATGGAACTAGAAAAAGTGCAGACAAGAGCCACCAAATTAATAAAGGGGATGGATAATATAACTTCTGAGGAGAGGCTAGCTAAATTAGATTTGTTTACATTTGAAAAGAGGTCTCCAAGAGGGGATATCATAACTATATACAAATATATTTGGGGTCAATATAAGGGGCTTTCAAAAGAATGTTTTAGGAAAGGGTTCTTTAAAGTAAGGGCAGTTAAAATGTGGAACTCATTACCCATGGAGACTGTGATGGCAGATACAGTAGATATCGGCAAAAGTTCAGAATGTGTGTGTTGAACATCCCTCACACTGCTGATTATGGAGGCTCCCTATGGGCACCTTTTCCCCTTCTGTCACAACATAGCAGCAGCAAACCACAGTTTAATAGCTACCTCTGCATGACTATTAAGTTTGCAAGTTTGTGACAAAATTACTATTTGGACGTCGGAACGCTGACCCCAATTTATTTACTAGTGGGAAACCAGAATATAGGTTTCCTTCTGTGCTCTTATCTTTGCATTTTTTAATATGTTAGCTGTAAATTCTCTCCTCCTGTAGGAGGGGTTCAGTTCTCTTGAAATAAGCTCCTTATGCATATGGAGCAGAGAACATCTCTGTGACTAAACATCTATCCATCAGGGATTGACCTGGGTCCATATATTGCATTATACTACACTAGTATTATATACTATAGGATTAATCCTAAATGAGATTACAGCTATTCTGTGTCTTGTTGTTCTTATTTATGTTGTGTCTTTGTCCAACATTATTTTATTATAACTACCTAATAAAGATTATATTTTAATCAAATCATAACACTTGATATTGAGTGCTGAGTATAGGGGCTTTTTCTTCTTGTTCTTTACAAGATATTGTTTTCTACATGATTTTGCTCCTAACACCTTATCTACTACTTTGACTGTAGCAGGAGAACTTGTCCTATCTCCCCCTTCCCTCCCACTTTATTTAAAAATAATGTTACTTAAAGAAGTAATGGCGATTATGCATATGTTAAATTAAGACTAGGGATTCACCTATCCTATTTTAATGCTAATCTAGCCAGACTTTTCTTTTGCAGGTGCACTAATGATAGCAACTCAGGCAAACTGAATAGAGCATTTTCAGTAGCAGTACTAGGAACGCTCTGCAGAATGCTGAATTCACTCTCAAGGGATACATTTTGCTTGGTAGCTCTTAACATATTCTTCAAGGAAAATGTATACTCCATAGTGCAAGTAGCTTTATTCAGTGCAAGTGGATATTAAGCAGGTTATTTCATAATTCCTTAGATTACAATGGATCACATGATACACTAGTGAGGATGATCGCCCTTGTGAGGAGATGTCTCATTTAATACAGAAAGGCACTCAGATTCTTTTAACAAAACAGTGCAAAGGATGGTTCTGAAAGATTTATGTCAAATATATATTCATTAATAAACCACTACCTTAAGGGAGATCTATGGACCGCTTACAATTGTAACAAATGCTTGATAATCCAAAGAAGTTCTTACAATTTTCAAGAACCACGTGTGCAGAAAATCAAAAGTGATGCTCGACGCTGGTTGCCAGTTATAGAGAGGGCCGCTAACAAGGGTGGGTCTGCTGGGGTTGGCATCCCAGAACTGGTGAGTCGGGGGGGGCCCAGCCAGCACTTCAAGTTGGGCCTGACCTCTGGCCAGGCCCGTCTGCCGGTCCTCTCGCGGCCGGGCCCCGGCTCTCCCTTAGCAGCAGCCTGTATGACTATCCCTCTGTCTCATGCCAACGGGCCTCTCTGATGTCAGCGCGCCAGAAGCACTGTGACATCAGTTCTGTCTGCTTCCGATGCGCGACGGCATGAGAGGGAGGCCTGTTGGAAGCTCGGCGTGGGACAGAGGGATAGAGGCATGCAGGCTGCTGCTAAGGGGAGAGTCGGGGTCCGTCCAGCAGCCAGACCTGGCCAGAGGTTGACCCCAACTTGCAGTGCAGGCCCCCGGGCCCCCACATCCACTGGACCCGGCCTGATCATCCACAAGGTAAGTCTTTTTTAATATGTATTGTGGGGGTATTTTTAATATGTATTAGGGGGGTGGGGGTCTTTTTTTATATATGTATTGGGGGGTGGGCTTTTTTAAAATATGTATTGGGGAGGTGGGGGTCTTTTTAATATGTATTGTGGGGTAAGGGGGTCTTTTAATATGTATGGGGGGTCTTTTTATATATGTATTGGGGGTGGGGATCTTTTTTATATGTATTGGGGGCTGGGGGGTATTTATATATATATATTGGGGGACTTGGGGGATTTTTATATGTAGTGAGGAGCTTGGGGGTATTTTTATATGTATTGGGGATCTGGGGGGAAATTGTATATTTATTGGGGGGCTCGGGGGTATTTTATATGTATTGAGGGGCTTGGGGGAATTTGTATATGTATTGGGGGGCTTAGGGGAATTTTGATATGGGTTGGGGTATTTTTTATATGTATTGGGGAGGGTTGTTTTTCATATGGTGTGTGTATATATATATATATCCCAGGACCCTCCGCAGCATTAATCCTACAAGGCCATCCAGTCTGATAGAGCTGCGCAGAGGGACAGAAGCAGTCTCTCTCCAAGTCTCCCTGGGCAGTTCAGAAAATGAGAAGCAGTCAGTCCGGTCTGTCCTGCCCCTTGAAGATGTAGATGCCTAAATTATTTAAATGTCCTTTCCAACCTCCATGATGATGTAGATGACCGAACATGGTCCTATAGTATTCCCCTTCATGATGTACAGTAGATACCCATATTTGAGCATTTACATCATCAAAGGGCTGACCAGACCAGATTGATACAAAAAAAATGTACAGTACAATATTTTTAAATGTATGTATATGTATCTTTATTTATATAGCACCATTAATGTACAGTACATAGCACTTCACAGCAGTAATACACGTGACATAATAATATAAATAACAAATAACACATAATGGGAATAAGTGCTTCAAACATAAAAGTAATATTAGGAAAAGGAGTACCTACCCCGAAGAGCTTACAATCTAATTGATAAGTAGGAAGAACTTACAGAGACAGTAGGAAGGTGTTCCGTTAAAGCTGCAGTTCAAGCAATATCCTGCATGTGTGTTTTTTTAAATAAATCAGTTCTGTAGTAAGAAAAAATACTTTTAGCATTTTCTGTTTTAAAAAAAACAACTTTGAAAGACCAATTTTCTTGTATTCTATTTTAACAAGCATGCTTGTTCCTATAGCAACCATTTACATTCCCCATATTTAAAGATGTCGCCAAACTTTGCCGATCAATAGACAGAGAACGAATTGACCGGCAGCTATGCAGTTCAGGTAAGTAGAAATTGCCCACATGAAACTATTGAAATAAAAAAAAAAAAAAAAAAAAACGGGAGCTTGAACTGCAGCTTTAAGTACATCTGCAAGCGGCCAAGATCGATGTATGAAGTGTATAGTATCAGCTACGGAGCTACTCATATGCTTCGTTAAGGAGGTGGGTTTTATGATACGTCTTAAAGGTGGATACAGAGGGTGCTAGTCGGATATTGAGGGTAAGGGCATTCCAGAGGTGTGGGGCCGTGAGTGAGAAGGGTTTAAGGCGGGAGAGGGCTTTAGATACAAAAGGGGTAGAGAGAAAACACCCTTGAGCAGAACACAAAAGAGTCAGGATGGTGCATAGCGAGAAATTAGCTCTGAGATGTAAGGCGGGGCAGAAGAGTGCATACTGCTGCGGCCAAGTTTATTCGAGCATTTGCCCGTTCTTGGCCGCAGCAGTAGCCTGGCACGCGCCCGAGAGTGACGGGCGCGCGCCGAAGCAGCGGAAGAGCGCCCTCCGATCGGGGCGCTCTCCCTACCGCTGCCGGGTCCGCCGGGTCCCCCGGAACCCCCTGCCGCTGTCCCGCGATCGCGGGACACCAGGGCTCCCTCGGGGAGCCCCTGGACGCGCGTGCAGGGGGCGCACGCTCCCGAAGACGCGTGACCGCGCGTCTATGACGCGCGGCACGCCGAGGGGCGGCCACTAGCAAGCCGGGAAATCTCCCGGCTTGCGGATCTGGCCGCAGAGTAATAAAGCGTGTCGGTAGTGTAGCCTTAAATGGGAGGAGAAGAATTGAGTATGTGATACAGGATTTGATAGGAAGACAACAGAGGGATTTCAGCAGGGGAGACGCTGAGACAGATTTAGGAAAGAGTAGAGTGATTCTGGCAGTAGCGTTTAGGATAGATTGTAGGGGAGACAGGTGAGAGGCAGGAAGGCTTGACAGCAGGAGTTTACAGTAGACAGCAGGAGGTTAAACTACTTATCCCCCTTCATTACCTTAGTGGCTAACCACTTAGGTAATGAAAAGGTTAGCTCCTCCCACCACGCTCCCTGGGGAAAGTACCCATTCACTACCACCCACCCAAGCCCCCTAACAAAACTATCTCCCCCCCTCAAGACTAATGTCCAATATCACAGTCACAGGAGGGGGTAACCAGGCTATCTAATAAAGGTTAAGCCTTCTGGTTACCCCTGAAACCATGGGTTCCCTGGCAGCTACATAGCACATTAAGCCATGGACCAGGGATACTACATTTTGAAAATACAGTGACCCCTGCTTTTTTCAGTTTTCATGTTCCCTTGGCCCTAGAACTGTGAGATTTCTTGTGTGTCCGTTTTAATGGGGATATTTGGGTAGAAATACAATTATTTTGTTTTCAGAAGTTTGGGGGCCGAAGTTACTAGTCCTTTAATTCTCCCCGGTGATCAGGTGTGATTGGACCCAGTGTCCCCCAGACTCCTGGATTTCGAGCCCAAATATCCCAAATCCATTTCTCGTATAAGTATAAAGTTCCCCAATGGGTTTTCTTTATTAAAGTGTACTTTATAAGGTTTTAGACATTTGCTGTGGAGGTGGAGGGTTGGTCAGCGCACGGGATTTTGCTCAAACGTAGAGATAAGAGGATAGGAAGATATGGAACACGGTATTAGTGTTTTAGTAATCGAACGGTACAATACAGCCAAAAGAACTTTGGAATTAAAAATGTATGAAAAATATATTTTTAAAATAGCTTAAAACTCTTTGGAATTAAAGAACCTTGGTAATTAAAAGTAAATATATGAAAAAATATATTCTAAAATAGCTTAAAAATCCTTAAATAAAATCCTTAAATAAAATTTAAATGGAATTGTGTGGTTTTTTTGTGAACAGAAGCAGAATACGTGCTATATGTGGATGACTAACAGGGTGTGTTTATATAGCCTGTTGTTGGTCTGAGGTAAAAAGGGGATAATGGGGCTGGTTAGCAGAGTTTAATGCGCAGTCTTTCCTTCACGGAATGCTGCTAAAAACAATAGCTTTCTCACCCTCCTGGTGGGGGCAGTACGTGAGTTGCTTCTCTCCCGGGGGCCCAAATAGGAAGAAAAGGGCCGAACTCGGTGAGTGAGCAAAATAGAATTTATTAGGTACAGAAAACAAAGTCAAAATAACACTCACGGTACAGCTTTAAAACAGCCCAGCATCAGCCTGATCGTCCGGTGATATTCCTCTCACCAGTACAGCTCCCGTGGTCGCATCCGACGGCGGGACCGGAAGAGGAGGTCTTACCGGATGTCAGCAGGCTGGCTGGGTCCTTCAATCAATGGGCTCCGGCAGGGAACAACTAGTTTCGCAATAATGCTTCGTCAGGTACCTGCCAGATGCCCTGTGTCTTCCCTCTTTATAGGCAAATACCTAATTGATGATTGGATTGGTCATCAATTGGTATTGGTACAATTAAATAATAAAATGTAAAAACGACCTTTATTGAGTGTTGGGTGTTGGACTAATGCCCAATAATATAAAAGACCAATAATGCTAAACTCTAAATACATACATAAATATGTTACAAGTAGTGACAATGTTATACACAGTAGTTAATCATGCACACATGATCTCTATCAGTTCTATGAGACCTTCCCTCGCTCGAGGTGTAGGCAATTAGTAATTTGTGCAATCTACAGACATCTTTAAACAAATCTCTTAAAATTGGTAGCAGGTGCAGCACAATAACTTGTGAAGTAAACCTCTAAGTAATTCCTTCAGCAAATTAATTTCATACCTAAAGTGGCCCTTGCACTTAGAACTTCTGTGATGTGTGACATTTAAACTAAATGCAAAAAAGCTTATGCTCAGATGGATGGATTTTGAGTGATATATAAAAAATATAAAATAATAAAATAAGAATATAAAAATGTATTGTAAATAAAAATATTGTATAGATGAATATATGTGTAGTTGGGGCTACCATATGGTATCGCTTAATATGTTTAGACTATTTGTCCTGAAAAATATATATATATATGGTGTATTACCCAGGTTTAGGTGATATATGTTAAAAAGTATCCCTGTGTGTGTCGTGACTCCCCCTTTAGTTTGGAGAATGTCAATGGTGACTGGAATAGTATTGGAAAAGAATTATTCCTACAAATGTGATAGTTCAGTAATTCAAACATAATGATCAGTAATTTAAAGATGTATGGAACTTGGATATATTTTCAATATGATTCATTGGGGATTTGACCCCACGATCATATTAGGCCTTACTTAAAAGCAGAGTGATAAGTTGGCTGTGCTATACAGAGGCAGATGGACTTCATGTACTTGTTTGCACATATGCGAACAGAGAGAGTACAGAATTCTGCAATGAGAATAACAAATGTGGGTAAAGAGTATTGTTGTGTTACCCAGGCTTAGATGAAATGTTAAAAAGTATTAAAAAGTATCCTTGTATATGTCTTGCCTCCCCCTTGTTGGTAGTTTTAGGGAATGTTGGTGGTGTCTGGAATTGGATTTGGGATAAAAAAAAAAAAAAAAAAAAAAAAAAAAAATTATTTTTATAATGTTAGTTCAAAATAATAGTAATAGTAATTAAAAATGATGCTCAATAATTGAGAAATGTGGGGTACTTGAATTCTTAGTGTGTGTTTCTAGTATTTCATTGGGGATTTGACCCCACGATCATATTGGCCCTTACTCAAAAGCAGTGTGATAAGTTAACTGTGCTACGCAGAGGCAGATAGATTTCATATAGTCGTTGGTGCATATGTGAACATAGAGAACGTAAACATAGAGATAATGTAATTGTGTACGGTTAAGCGAATGTAAGTGAATCATCCAATTGCGAAGTTACTGGTTCCAAATTCGGGAAGGGGATTGGGAGAAAGAAGAGAAGAAGGGAGAGAAGAAGAGAAACGTGATTAGTGTGTTAAATATACATGTTTCATTCTAGAAAAGCCCCAATGTCGATGTCAATGTTAAGTCCTTGGGGTGCTAGCGTCTTTAGTTTATAAATCCATAGTGTCTCCTTTCTTGCTAGTTTTGTAAGTCTATCTCCCCCTCTCCAAAGGGGGGGAATCTGTTCTATGGCTCTATATGTCAAGCCTGAGGGGTCCCCCTGATGCTGTAGTGAAAAATGTTTTGACACGCTGTGGGTCATAACCTGTCGTCGGATGTTACCAATATGTTCCAATATACGAACCCTCAGTGGTCGGCTGGTACGGCCGACATACTGTAGTCCACAGGGGCAGCTTAGTAAATAGACCACGTAGTCACTCTTGCAATTGATAAAGTGCTTGGTTTTAAATTGTTCGCCTGTTACATGTGATGAAAAGTCTATTTTGTCGTTTGACCCTTGTTTGCAAGCTTTGCAAGTACTGCACTTATAAAAACCTTTGGCTGTTGATAGCCAATTCTCGTCCCTTTTGGAGTTATCAGTTCTAAATAGGCTGGGTGCTAATTTATTCTTTATATTATCTGCTTTTTTAAAGATGACCTTGGGTCTTTCTGGGAGGTAGTTTCTAAGGGTGTCATCTCCTTGTAGAAGGTGCCAGTGTTTATTAAGAATTTGTTGTATTTTGCCTGAATCCTGGCTGTACTGAGTTAAAAATGCGACGTTAAAATTTTCTGTCGGTTGTTTTTGTGTTGTTTTTAGGATATCTCGTCGTTGTAGGAGACCTGTCTTCTTAATGGATTCATCTAGTGAGTTTTTGTTGAATCCTTTGTTAATAAACCGATTTTTTAAAATGTCTGCTTGTTCTTTAAAAGTGTTACCGTCGCTGCAATTCCGCCTGATACGGCGGAATTGGCCTGGGGGTATGTTAGATAGCCACTTTTTGTGGTGGCAGCTTGTTCTCAGTAGGTAGTTGTTGCAGTCTACTTTCTTGAAAAATGTTTTGGTTTTGAGAGAACTGTTCTCGACATAGATGGTTAGATCTAAAAAATCTACAGAGATGGGGTTTGTGCAGGCCGTGAATTTTAGATTGATTTCGTTGTCATTGATATATTCTAAGAACCGTTTTAGATCCTCCTCGCTACCTTTCCAGATGAAGAATATATCATCTATATATCTCCGCCAAAGCGCCAGATCTGCGCTAAATTCATGTGTTGACCAGATTTTGTCCTGTTCCCAGGCGTCCATAAAAAGATTGGCGTAGCTTGGTGCAAATTTCGTGCCCATTGCGGTGCCGCATTTTTGTAGGTAGTACTTTCCATCAAAGTTAAAAAGGTTATGTTTTAAAATAAAGTTAATACTCTCTAGAATAAAAGATTTCTGTTCTATAAGAACGTTTGGGTCATTGCTTAATGTCCTATCAATGGCTGAAATACCATCCTCGTGGTTAATGGATTTGTATAGTGATGTTACATCACATGTGCATAGTATAAAATCTGGGCTCCATGCTGTTTGTTCTATCAGATTGATAGTTTGTGTGGTGTCTCTGAGGTATGATTTCATCCCCACGACGTAAGGTTGTAGGGAAATGTCTATGTATTCTGACAGTCGTGAGGTGAGAGAGCCTATACCCGAAATGATCGGTCTTCCTGGTGGGTCTATCAGACTTTTGTGTATTTTGGGAAGGAAATAGAAAATCGGCATCACGGGGAATTTGACATTCAAGTATTCATATTCCTTGGTGTTTATTACCCCTATTTCTTTACCCTTGTCCAGGTGTTTTGCATATTCTGTACAGAAATTCTTATGGGGATTTATTCTTAGACTCTCATATGTAATAGCATCTGAGAGGATCCTGTCTGCTTCTTTTTTATAGTTGGTAGTATCCATGATAACTACGCCCCCCCCTTTATCTGCTTGTTTGATGGTTATTGATTTATCATCCTCAAGTTTTTTGAGCGCAGTCTTTTCTTTAAGTGTTAGATTATGTTTTATTTTACTTCTTTTGCTATGGGTTAGTTTTTTGAAGTCTCCTTCTATTTTCTGGTGAAATGTCTCGATATTATGGCTCTTAGCCCAGCTTGGATAGAATTTAGATTTTTCTTTGAGAGTTGTGTGTTTGAATGTGTTTTCATCTATTGTTGTAGGTGTACTGTTACTTGTGATTTTCCTACTTTGTGCGTCTTTGGATAGGAAGAATTTTTTAGGGTCAGTTGTCTTATAAATTTGTGTGCGTCTATGTATAGATTGAAACCGCTGGCTACAGCGGCTGGAGCGAAGTTAAGGCCCTTTTTGATGAGGCTACATTCATCAGCATTCAGACTTTTATTGCTAAGATTGAAGATGTTACTGGTTTCTATTGTGTTGCTGGCCTTTTTCTGCTGATTTCTTCCTCCCCGTTTTCCTCGTGTGGTCTTTTTTTGGCCCTTGTGTTCGGGGAGTCTTGTTCCCTCTGTCCTTCTAAGAGTATGTGTCTGTTCTGTGTCGTTAGAGGGGGGGCTTTCCTCACCGGGGCCTTCTCTAAAAAAGGCCCAGAATATCCTGAGTGTCTAGGTGGTGACCTACGATCTCTTCTTGGGCTACGTTCCCTTTCATATCTATTTTCTCTCTGTTCTAGCGGAGATCTTGCTCTGTGGTTCTCTATGGGAGATCTGGCCCTGTGGTGGTGCTCGTGGTAATCGCTGTGTTTGGTGGTGTAGGGTTTATATTTCCATTGGTCATCATATTGGTGTCCCTGTCTGTGTTGTCTTTTCTCTTCGTCCCTTCTGTATGTGTCTGTTCGCTTATTATCTCTTTCGTGGTATGTATATCTACTCTCATTTGAATCTCTGTGGTTCTCGTGTTCCCTTGGTGCCCATTCCCTTGATGGTGCTTGTTTTTCATCATGCCTGAATTTTACATTCTTATTACTCGTGTTCTTTGCGTTGGATTTATTGTAGTCTGTGTTTGTTTGGTGGCTTGAAGTACTAGGACCACTTTCTATATTTATGTCCCTACTCTTATATTCAAATGTTCTCTTACGTTCCCTTGGAGTGCTTGGTGGGATTAGTGTGACTTTCTGCCATCTTGGATTTGAGCCGACTAAGTAGTCTTCCTCATCTCGTCTGTATTTTTTGTTTTTTGATTCTATTAGAAGTCTTTCTATCGTGTCAATTTCATCTGCTAGTTTTTTGTCCCTACTTTGGAAAGTTGGGTTTTCCATTATAGGTTCTAGTCTTTTCTGGATCAAAACCACCTCCCTGTCTATATCTGACAGGGTTTTGTTGTGATGATCTATGATGAGTTTCATGAGGGTAAAGGAGCAAGTGTCCATACTCTCCTCCCACATGACATTAAATTCTATATCTGATAATTCAAAGGAGGCTTTTTTAGAAAAACGCAATCCTCTTGGGATGCGTTTTGCATCTAGGTATTTCTGTAGATATACCTTGTCCCAAACTTTTTTTGTTTCTTTTTTAAGGAGTGTCTCTAGTTTATCAAACTCGTTGTTGATGGTTTCTATGTCCCCCATCTCGGCCGTCTCGACTTCCTTCATTTTATTCTCTATATTATTGCTTCTAAACAATCTTTTAGTGAATATACTTTCCATAATTTCATTTGTGTTTTCTGTTTCTAGGGTTTCTTCTTCCATCATGTGAAGGTCAGGGTGCTGCCACCAAAGCGGGTTTAGAATAATGTGACAAAAAGAAAAGAGGTTGGGGCGCTCCCTATTTGTATAGGCTTGTGATGTTGCCTGTGTGGTAGTGTGTAACCAAAGAAAGGGTAGTGTATACTTGCCCTTGTTGTTTTCTGCAGCTGGACCAGTAGAGAAGATAAAGCCCGGAATCTTCTTGTAGTTGCAGTGGAGGTGGAGGGTTGGTCAGCGCACGGGATTTTGCTCAAACGTAGAGATAAGAGGATAGGAAGATATGGAACACGGTATTAGTGTTTTAGTAATCGAACGGTACAATACAGCCAAAAGAACTTTGGAATTAAAAATGTATGAAAAATATATTTTTAAAATAGCTTAAAACTCTTTGGAATTAAAGAACCTTGGTAATTAAAAGTAAATATATGAAAAAATATATTCTAAAATAGCTTAAAAATCCTTAAATAAAATCCTTAAATAAAATTTAAATGGAATTGTGTGTTTTTTTTGTGAACAGAAGCAGAATACGTGCTATATGTGGATGACTAACAGGGTGTGTTTATATAGCCTGTTGTTGGTCTGAGGTAAAAAGGGGATAATGGGGCTGGTTAGCAGAGTTTAATGCGCAGTCTTTCCTTCACGGAATGCTGCTAAAAACAATAGCTTTCTCACCCTCCTGGTGGGGGCAGTACGTGAGTTGCTTCTCTCTCGGGGGCCCAAATAGGAAGAAAAGGGCCGAACTCGGTGAGTGAGCAAAATAGAATTTATTAGGTACAGAAAACAAAGTCAAAATAACACTCACGGTACAGCTTTAAAACAGCCCAGCATCAGCCTGATCGTCCGGTGATATTCCTCTCACCAGTACAGCTCCCGTGGTCGCGTCCGACGGCGGGACCGGAAGAGGAGGTCTTACCGGATGTCAGCAGGCTGGCTGGGTCCTTCAATCAATGGGCTCCGGCAGGGAACAACTAGTTTCGCAATAATGCTTCGTCAGGTTCCTGCCAGATGCCCTGTGTCTTCCCTCTTTATAGGCAAATACCTAATTGATGATTGGATTGGACATTTGCTATAAGACTCTATACTGTCAGCCAGGGCATCAGCATAGACGCCAGCATGTCTGTATAGAGTCCATAGTTCAAAGAGGAGATGACGTCCAGAGGGGAGAAGACCATTTGGTGGGCAAGGAAGGGCGAATTGACAAATCCGGAGAACAAAGGGTACCCTCTGGGGACATATTATGAATCTGCCAGACTTGGTGGAGCCTGCCCAGTGGGTGGCAATGAGTTAGCTGGGGGAGACACAGCTCATAGGAACTTCTTCCATTGGCTAAATCATATTTTCTACTCACCCGGCTATTCGAGCCGGCTATGTATGCCTCCTTCTCTAAAGTTCAGCCAAAGGATGAGCCCCTATTCCTATTGGCTGACGGGGAGGAATTCCCACGCTCTGATTGGTCGCTCCTCCTACCTCCATGCTAAGGATAGCTTAGCAGAGTGTATGTAAGGAGACGGCAGAGTCAGAGAACCAACCATCCTGTGACATGAGTCGATGAAGCTAGGACGGACTTTTCAAAGTTTCTCTGTTCGAAATAGCAGAGCAACTGGCTTCATTTTGAAGCTAGAAAATCCTGCCTCGCAGAGACTGTGGGCTCTATGCAGTAAGCGCCGAAAAAGTCCTCTTGCCAAGTGTACCTTATCGGCATGATTCTGCCGATTTTCCCTCTCCGTTTGCAATAAGTGCCGAATCCCTTCCGAATCAAGCCGAAAACATTTGGTCCCACTCTGCCGATGATTTGCCGATCACACACAGGTGTATCGGCGTGGTGTTAGGTTCGCCAATGAAACTTCTTGCTGAATCTGCCGAAGCAAGCATGTTTTGGATTGAGCGGCCCATTTAAAGGCAGCGTGTATTTTTATTCATTCTCTGTGTTGTTGGGAGAGAGAGAGAGAGACACACAGAGCTGGGCGATTAACATATTCCATATTGACTGAGAGAGTTGTTGTGTATTGTGAGAGGTTTGTCCGTGTTGTTTTGTTAACATCTTTGTCTTGTTTTCACTTTGTAAGTGTTCAGTGCAATTGTCTTAAAATTTATTTTCTGTTCTTTGTGAGTGCTAGAGGTATGGCCGCAAGGCGTGGGAAGAGTGATGCTGGTGTGAGTGGTACTGGTAGTCGTGTGAGTATGCGTCTGAGTGAACGTAGGATTCAGGGGAGTGCTGTTGCGAGTGCAAGAGGTGTTGCTGGGAGTGCGAGTGCTGCTGGTGGCTCTGTTGCTGGTGCGGCTGTGGTGTCTGTTGCTGGTGCTGATGGGGTGTCTGCTGCTGATGCTGCTGGTGTGTCTGGTGGTGGGGTGGTTGGTGGTGGCCCGCTTTTGGAATCTCTTCCATTGGAAGAAGGAGAGTCCAGTCAGCAGCAGCCAAGCTCTGGGCCTGCACGTGTTCGGAGGAAACGTCTGGAGCGGCCACGTAATCCTCGGTTCAATGAAGCGGAAAACAGATTTCTTGTCACAGGGATTTTGGAGCACTATGACTGTCTGTATGGCCATTTACTAGGTAAGTCTATCTTTGCATTGATTGTTCAAAGACATGTTATCCTAGGTCATGTGAGATGTCTTAATATCAAAATATTATTCAATAATATCTATCAATTAAAGTTAATTGTTACACACATATTCCTTCATGCTTTATAACAACCATAACAATCAGTCTAAAAAGTTTGCCAAAGTTCATACAATATTCATGCAAGCTTCCTTACATTTGTATGTTTCCACGTAAATGCTCATGTGGTACACATATTCCACCTAAACCAGCATGTTTGGTATCTCTTTTTATTTATTTATAAAATATTTTACCAGGAAGTAATACATTGAGAGTTACCTCTCGTTTTCAAGTATGTCCTGGTACAAGTACAAGTACAAGTCAAGTACATCCATCTCTTGGAACAGGTAGCAGTTTAGGAAACTGATCGTTTTTCTAATAATAATTAACGTCATATATTTTGTATGTATTTCAAGGGCGGACAAGTTCAGCATCCAAAAATGAAATGTGGGAGCAAATAACATTGGCTGTGTCTGCGTGTGGGAATCATGTCAGGGACCGGGCGAATTGTCGGAAGAGATTCGATGATATCAGGGCAAACTTAAAGAAAAAAATACAAGCACAACGGATGCATGCTTCTGGCACTGGAGGTGGGCCGCCAGAAAAAGCTCTAATCTTAACTCCATTGGAGGAGCAGATGCGGGAAAAAATTCTTCCTGTCGTAGTGGAGGGTTTGCCAGGGGACAGAAATATCGGAATTTATTCGGCTCCATTGCCACCAGGTGACAAATGTTACTGTACTAGGCGTGTCGTAGGTTACAGTTCTTATCTATATTTCCGCTGCTACTTATACTTTCTTCCCAATATAAGCATACCTACATATATATCTGTATATATGTCTCTCTCTCTCAATATCTATATATCTATCTATCTATATATATATATCTAGTTGTCCTACAAAAAGAAAAAAATAATATATATTTTATATATATATATATATATATATATATATATATATATATTCAAAAAATAAATAGATGATACCGTTCTGTGGCTAACGAAATGCTTTTATTTGTGCGAGCTTTCGAGATACACTGATCTCTTCTTCCGGCGATGTTACAATGAATGACATTGTAACATCGCCGGAAGAAGAGATCAGTGTATCTCGAAAGCTCGCACAAATAAAAGCATTTCGTTAGCCACAGAACGGTATCATCTATTTATTTTTTGATTATTGAAGCTCGGCTAACACGGTACTGATACCTCTACATGTATATATATATATATATATATATATATATATATATATATATATATATATATATATATATAAAAAATATAATATATATATATATATATGTGTGTATGTTTGGAAACGTGATCGGCTCAGCTATCGTGGATGACATCATTATGAGTAAACATACACAACTTGACCTGCATTAAGGGATTATGTGTAATGATCTTCCAAATAACACACACTGCAACCTTCTACCTTACAAAGCATTCGACATCTTTGCCCTATAGTTCAAAGCTGAATGTATGTGAATCTTTGTACAAACAATGAGTTAACATGCATAACCACAAAGCACATCCGCACTCATTGTTTGTCAAAGTAATGTATAACTTCTTTATACCGTGTCTGTGCACACAAATGCCTAATTCACTTTTTCATGTATGTGTCCATACATATATACATATATACATATTATATATATATATATATATATAAATATATATATATACTGTATATATATATATAAATTAGTGCTAATCATTGTTACAACTATAAACAGGCCATTACTGCCTAATCAAGTCTTGCATGGAAGATTGTGCATTCAAAGGCGAACATTAATAATTTGCACAAACACATTTTGTTATGTTTTATTAAAGCTCTTTTTTCGCTTCATGTAGTATAATGAGAGCATAAATAGGAACATGTACCATATGGTATTTAATTGTGTTCATATGTAGCTCACTTCAGATTTTTATTTCGCTCATGTACCGGTGTGTGAAACCAGCTGCAATTAATATGTAATCACAGTATAGAGGTGAACACAGGGGGTGGGGTCGGGCACAGAGCCAGATCACAGGGTCAGGTAGGGTCAAGTCTTGTGGGAAGGCTTCCAGGTGGTAGAACCAAATAAAAAGTCAGCGTGGTGTCACATCTTGGGGGAGGGACTACAGTTGTTACAAGCTGACAAGGTGAACAGAAGTTCATCACATTCATTTGAAATGGTAATTATCTGAATACTTTCACCCACCAGGCCACTTTATATGAAAACGTACGTTAGTCATTTGTTCACTCATATCTTCCTTTTACCTTATAGATACGCCACCTTATCACAACAGTACCATCTGTGAGCGACACACTGCATGTGTTGATGGGTGTCAGCCACATTGAACGCTACACCTGCTTCTCTTAAATGTTCAGACAGATCACTAAAAACATTCATTCACATTTCCACAATTAGGTACTGAATTATAAGCAGAGTCAACTTTGCTGTCATGCTAGTGATGTACATTATTATTTTTAGATTACTACACAACATATGCAGTGTATGTACAACAGAACACTTAATTTTACAACGCATTCCTGCATGAACATTGTCTGTTGTATGGTGTTTAAAATAAATGTGCCAATTAGGTTCACATGTACATTTATGTTAAGATGGTGTGACAAACAGCTTACTCCGGGGCTCCGCCGCTTGTCCGGGACGGTTAGAACACGGTCTTTTGGGGTAGGTTAAATGAGGAGGCGTCACGTACTGTTCCTTTAAACAGGCTGTGCCTGGTTTATTCAGTCCCAGGCACTGAGACTGCCACAGTGCATACAACAAAACACATCAAAACAAAAGCTGCTCACCTGAGCGATAACTTAACTTAGATTTCCCTAACTCAGGGTGGAAGTGGCTTTTCCACTTTCCAACAACAAAACAAGGTACTTTTGCAGACTTAGCCAAATGAATAGAACAATTGAACCTGTGTGGGGAAGGGGCTTCTCCCCACTGTGTTCAGCAGCCTTCCAGGCTCTGGAGAAGAGCCAAGAGCAAACAGGAAATCAGTCTTACATACCTGATTTCTAATTAGCATGACAGGTGACAGAAATCCCTCAGTTCCAGCGCTTGCCAAAACTGTGGGATGGAGTGCATGTATTATAAGGCTGCACTCCCAGGCCAGACAGGATAGAAACTGTTCAGTATCCTGGGAGCCCTATATATGGAGTTTATTACCATCCCCTGGTTTCTGTCACATATCCTCCCCCCCAGCTCAGACCCCGAGGGATGAGCGACCATGGATATTAGGGAGTGCATCCTTGACAACCCGTCAGCATTGCCATGTTTGTGCCCTGACCTGTGTTCCACAGAAATTTAAAGGGTTGTAGGCTTAGGAACCACCTGGTCACTCTAGCATTCTTTTCCCTGTTTTGACACATCCAGGTAAGGGGTGCATGATCTGTGACCAACCGGAATTTTCTCCCCAACAGGTAGTATTTGAGCGTCTCTACAGCCCACTTTATTGCGAGACACTCTTTCTCTACTATGGAGTAATTTTTCTCCTGGGGATTTAGTTTCCTACTTAAATAAAGGATGGGGTGTTCCTCACCTTGAGACTCCTGGGAGAGTACCGCCCACAGCCCTACCTCAGATGCGTCGGTTTGGACTACGAACTCTTTGGAGAAGTCAGGTGTGACCAACACTGGTTGGGCACAGAGAGCTTCTTTCAGGCTTCTAAAGGCCTGTTCGGTTTCGGGGGACCACTTTACCATAAGCGGTCCTCTTGCTTTTGTGAGGTCGGTTAGTGGGGTTGCCTTAGTCGCAAAATTGGGAATAAACCTTCTATAGTACCCAATTAACCCCAAAAAGGTCCTTACTTGTTTTTTTGTAACTGGCCTTGGCCAACCTTGTATCGCCTCCACTTTGAGTGTTTGGGGTTTGAGTAAACCTCTGCCAATAGAATACCCCAGATACTTGGCCTCCTCCAGACCAATGGTGCATTTAGCGGGGTTAGCAGTTAGTCCAGCAGACCGAACTGCGTCGAGCACAGCTTGGACCTTTGGAAGGTGGGATTGCCAATCTTCACTATGGATTACCACATCATCCAGGTAGGCAGCAGCATACCGAGCATGTGGTTTTAAAATTTTATCCATCATTCTTTGGAATGTGGCGGGAGCTCCATGTAAGCCAAAAGGCAGCACCCTATACTGAAAGAGGCCGTCTGGGGTTGAGAAGGCTGTCTTATCTTTTGCCCTTTCTGTGAGGGGAACCTGCCAGTACCCTTTTGTTAGGTCTAGGGTTGTGAGATATCGGCTTTGCCCAGTCTCTCTACAAGTTCATCTACCCTGGGCATAGGGTAAGTATCAAATTTTGACACCGCGTTTAGTTTCCGGTAGTCATTACAAAACCTTGTTGTACCATCTGGCTTTGGGACTAAGACTATAGGGCTGTTCCACCCACTTTGGGATTCCTCAATTACGCCTAGTTTTAGCATTTTTTTAACCTCTAAACTTATAGCCTCTCTTTTGGCCTCTGGGATTCGGTACGGTTTAAGGTTAACTCGGACCCCCGGTTCAGAGACTAGGTCATGTTCAATTACGCTAGTTCTACCTGGCTGTGTAGAGAAGATTTCTTTGTTTCTTCTCACTAAATTCTGAACCTCTTGTTTCTGATGAACGGACAGGGTTTCAGCTATGCTAACCTCTGGGTCAGTTTCTTGACTCTCTGACGGACCTGGGGTTACTAGGGTTGACAAGACTTCTCTATCTTTCCAGGGCTTGAGTAGGTTTATATGGTAAATTTGCTCAGGTTTCCTCCTACCTGGCTGTCTTACCTTATAATTTACTTCTCCCACTCTTTCCAAGACCTCATATGGCCCATGCCATTTAGCAAGGAATTTACTTTCCACGGTGGGAACCAGAACTAGTACCCTATCACCTGGAAAAAAAATTCTGACCCTAGCACCCTTATTATACGTATTCCTCTGTGCTTCTTGAGCTTTCTCCATGTGTTCCCTCACTATGGGTAGGACTGCAGCAATGCGGTCCTGCATCTGGGCAACATGCTCTATTACACTTCTGTAAGGGGTAACCTCGTGTTCCCAAGTCTCTTTGGCTATATCCAGTAAGCCCCTTGGGTGTCGGCCATACAATAGTTCAAACGGGGAGAAGCCTGTGGATGATTGGGGAACTTCCCTAATGGCAAATAACAGGTACGGTAACAAACAATCCCAGTTTTTCCCATCTTTATCGACCACCCGCCGTAACATGCTCTTTAAGGTTTTATTGAACCTTTCCACTAAACCATCTGTTTGTGGATGATAGACTGAGGTTCTGAGATGCTTGATTTTTAGGAGTTTACATAACTCTTTTGTTACTTGGGACATAAATGGTGTTCCCTGGTTAGATAGAATCTCTTTAGGAATTCCAACCCGGGAAAACAGAACTACTAACTCTTTTGCTATGTTTTTGGCAGAGGTGCTACGTAGGGGAACTGCCTCCGGATATCGGGTGGCATAATCTAATATTACCAATATATGCTGATGTCCCCTAGCAGACTTTATTAGAGGTCCTACTAGATCCATAGCAATCCGGTCAAATGGTACCTCTATTATGGGAAGGGGTACCAATGGGCTGCGGTACGCCTTGAACGGGGCGGTGATCTGACATGCTGGGCATGAGGAACAATAATTCGTAATTTCTGCCAGAACCCCAGGCCAATAGAAGCTTCGGAGAACCTTTTCTTTTGTCTTTTCCACCCCTAGGTCCCCCCCCAATGGATGACTATGTGCGAGGTGTAATACTACGTTACGGAATGTCCGTGGTACCAACAATTGTTTAGTTGTAACTGATTTCCTTTTATCAACCCGATATACTAGGTCGTTCTCTACCTCGAAGTAGGGGTAAGCAAGCGACCTATCTGGTTGGCCAAGAGTACTATTCAGGTCCCGTATATTTCCCCTTGCTACCGCTAATGTGGGGTCCTCCCACTGGGCCTTCTTAAAACTCCCAGGACTGACCTCTAGGTCAGCGAGGGTCTTATCCGGTTCTGGGGTGGTAAGTGTCTGATCAACATCCTGATTTGGGGTATTCCCTACCAAAGTAGTGATGGGGAAGGGAATTTTACAGCACTCCTCCTTTTCCCCCTTCTTATTTGGGCCCTCGTCAACCTCCATTTCTGAAAACGGGAAAGGATTTATTTCTTCTAATACTTCGTTATGGTCCGCTATTGAACTCTGGGCGCTATTCTGAGCGGGGGACCACATTTTTAGAAAATGGGGAAAGTCGGTCCCTATTAACACATCATGTGCCAGTTTGGGTACAATACCCACCTTGAAATCTAAAGAACCAAACTCTGTTTCAAAAAAAACATCAACAGTGGAATATTCATGATTATCCCCATGTATACAACAAATTGCCACTCTTTGTGAACTGTTTACCTGTTTCTTCTTAATGGGCAAGAGGTATTCGGACACTAGTGTGACCATGCTCCCAGAGTCCAGAAGTGCCCGAACCCTCTTACCATTAACCTTTACAAATGCCCACAGATGGTTATTCAAGGGGTCCTCTGGGCTAGGGCGCATACATTGGGACAACAGCGAATAAGGTTCCACGCTGTTGCATTGCAGGGGCTCATCATTTAGTGGGCAGATTTTTGCTGTGTGGCCCCTCTCATGACAATTTACACATTTAGGTACATAGTCTGTGTCCCACTTAGAGCCTTTTCCCGGCTCCCCATGTTGGCTATTGCCCTTAGTGTGCGAACCACTGTTGCTGGTGCTGCGTGAAGGTGGTCGCCGCTCTTCAGCTCCCCTTAACCCCGGTACCCTTTTACCGTCTCTGGAAGAGTCCTGGAACCTCGGGTAGTGGGGTTGCTCCACGACTGTGGGTTGCGGGTGCTCTTCTGCTGCATTGTACCTTTCTACGAGGGCCACAAGCTCATCCGCATTGTGGGGGTCACTCCGACTGACCCAATGGCGTAAGGCAGAGGGAAGTTTCCTCAAGAACTGGTCCATGACCAACCGTTCCATGATGTGGCTTGCTGAGTTGATCTCGGGTTGTAGCCACTTCCGGGCGAGGTGGATGAGGTCATACATCTGGCTTCGGGTGGCTTTATCCATCGTGAAGGACCATGCGTGAAACCTTTGGGCGCGAACAGCCGTGGTTACGCCGAGGCGGGCGAGGATCTCGAACTTCAATTTTGCATAGACGTTAGCTTCGGCTGGCTCTAGATCAAAGTAAGCCTTCTGGGGTTCGCCGCTTAGGAAGGGTGCGATTAGACCAGCCCACTCAGCTTCTGGCCATCCCTCTCTCTGTGCCGTGCGTTCAAACGTGAGAAGATAGGCTTCCACATCATCCGAGGCTCCCATCTTCTGAAGGTAGTGGCTTGCCCTGGTCATTTTTCGGAACTGGGGCTGCCGCTGCCAGTGGAAGGTTACTGATAGTCCCCCTCAGGATCTCGAGTTCCTGCTGTAAGCCCTGAGCGCACCGCTGTTGCTCCTCTCTCAGCAAGCGGTTTGTCTCTTGTTGGTTTGCATTCGCCTGTTGCTGGAGTGCATTAGTCTCTTGCTGGTTTGCATTAGTCTCTTGCTGGGCTATTAACAGCTGTCGCTGGGTTTCACTCGCCTGTTGCTGGGCTTCATTCGCGTCTTTCTGTACAGCGACATTGCGTACCAGCGCACTCACCACGTCTTCCATCTTGTTTGGAGAGAGAGAAAAAAAACTTTTTTTTTTTTCCTTTAAAGTTCTTTAACCCCCAGACCTTTTAGTGTTCTGCCCGCATTCTCCACCATATGTGACAAACAGCTTACTCCGGGGCTCCGCCGCTTGTCCGGGACAGTTAGAACACGGTCTTTTGGGGTAGGTTAAATGAGGAGGCGTCACGTACTGTTCCTTTAAACAGGCTGTGCCTGGTTTATTCAGTCCCAGGCACTGAGACTGCCACAGTGCATACAACAAAACACATCAAAACAAAAGCTGCTCACCTGAGCGATAACTTAACTTAGATTTCCCTAACTCAGGGTGGAAGTGGCTTTTCCACTTTCCAACAACAAAACAAGGTACTTTTGCAGACTTAGCCAAATGAATAGAACAATTGAACCTGTGTGGGGAAGGGGCTTCTCCCCACTGTGTTCAGCAGCCTTCCAGGCTCTGGAGAAGAGCCAAGAGCAAACAGGAAATCAGTCTTACATACCTGATTTCTAATTAGCATGACAGGTGACAGAAATCCCTCAGTTCCAGCGCTTGCCAAAACTGTGGGATGGAGTGCATGTATTATAAGGCTGCACTCCCAGGCCAGACAGGATAGAAACTGTTCAGTATCCTGGGAGCCCTATATATGGAGTTTATTACCATCCCCTGGTTTCTGTCACAATGGATAATGTACAGCTTGCCAGAACCATATCATTATCATTTCGTTATGTGATGCTGATATTTAGCCATAAATACTCCCACTACACAATCTTCATGTTAATTATGTACACATGTCAATACAATTCTGATGTTATTCTTCTATATAGTTGCTCCTGCAGCTCATGTGACACCTGACACTGAACATGTCTCATCACCTGTCTCATCAAGGTCATCATCAAGCATGGAAGATGAGTGTATGAGGTGCAGCATATCTAATGTGTACATTTGTAGAATTTAATTTCCCATGCAAAATAAATGCCTTTCACATGTAATTAACTTCACATCAGTTATTGTCACAGAAGATGTAGTGTTTCCTGACAACATGTATTGTGTGTGTTGTAAACTATCAGCTAGGAGTTGTGAGGTTATAACAACCTTTCATTCATTCTTCTTTCACACTGAGTTGAAACATCATTGTTACTTCAAGCATCATCTTTTAATTGGACACAAAATAAAAATGATGGAAACATGTTGTGTTACATTATGAGAACAACTATCATTATATTGAAAAACAAGTGAAATTTCCATGGCAGTTCATAATGTCTTTCTTTATTTGTAGAACCAGATGTTGCCACTCAAGGACAAATTCACTCAAGTGACCATGAAGATGTTGACACTCCTGGATTAACCCAGCATTCAAGTCCTCCTGCTCGTGACACCTACTCAGCTATTGCAGCTTCTGAAGAACGAATCTTGGGTGAAGAAAATCGTCGCCATTCAGAAATGATGTCAGTGCATGAAAGGATGCATGAAAGGTCAATATCAGAAATGTCACAAATTCAAAAAGTCATCATCCAAGTTCCTAAAGAAATCCAAAATGTAAACAGGACATTACAAGCACTAGTTCTCAATGTATGCCAAGCAAATCAGTTGCGAATGACAGCAAGAGAACAACAATTCCACTTTACCCCATCTGAGGATGGATCTTTACATGCTGCTACTTTTTCTCCTGAGTCATCAGTTCTTCATTCCCCAGTTCTGGATGATACCGGTACAGTAGGTGCAAGTTCTGTGCAGGTCCCTCTCAAGATCCAACTGCTTACATCTGTTCAAAATCTGGAACCGACACCTACAAATGAGACACGAAAAAGAAAGTTAGGGCAACAATTACTACTAGGTAAAAAGATTAGGGTGCTCCAACCCAGGGTGATTCCATCCAGTTCAATAAACAATAAATCATTAACCCTGGAGATACCAGTGGGAGTGGGTAGGTAAATATAGACTTGCAAGTGATAAAATGACAGCAGTCAATACTTAGCTATAAGAGTCTAATACCAAAGAAACCCACTCACGTCATCTCCAGGGGTGATTAGCAGGCGTGCCAGCCATGAAGGATCCGGAATCCAGGTACAGACAGAAGAAAAAACGAATGGCGCACAGCCAGGGAGCCAGGTGTGGAGTAAAACGCTGTTCTTTATTAGTGCATGATGAGCGACAAGTATACCCCCTTGGGGGACAAAGACAGGAACCTCCTACGCGTTTCGGACCTACGGGTCCTTTATCAACCAACAATTACTACTTACCAGCTTTTGGAAAAAGATTAAAACACCAAAACAAGAAACTGCTCCACCATCACTCTTGCAATGTTTATCAACTGCTTCACAACTGCCACAGCCCACACACAGTGCCCCTGAACTGCCACAGCCCACACCTAGTGCCCCTGAAGTGCAACAGCCCACACTTAGTGCCACTGAAGTGCAACAGCCCACACCCAGTGCCCCTGAAGTGCAACAGCCCAAACCCAGTGCCCCTGAAGTGCAACAGCCCACACATAGTGCCACTGAAGTGCAACAGCCCACACCTAGTGCCACTGAAGTGCAACAGCCCACACCCAGTGCCACAGAACTGCCACAGGCCAGTACAAGTCGTACAGTTAAGGCCAGAGTACTTGGCAAAGGGAAAAGGCAAACACAACAGCCAACAAGTAGGCCTGTGACTCGCTCTCAAAAGGATAAACAAAAATAAATAATCACATTCACTAAATTGGTGTCCTGGTGGTGTTTACTTCAGACTATTTCATGCATAGTGTATGTATGATCATGTACAGATGCTTGATAACATTCAAGTATGTCCTTGTACACATGAATGTTTAGAAATGCCCACTGACTGAATGAAGGCATATTTGGTAACATGTATTTGGAATATGTATTATCAACAGTTGATTAATGGTACAACATTATTACACTACCGGCACATTTTATTTGAGTGCGGATAGCTCCGCAAGCCTGGGGATGCCCCGGCATGCTAGCCGCACTCCCTCGGCGTGCCGCGCATCATCGACGCGCGGTCACGCGTCATCGGGTGCCTGCGCCCCCTGCACGCGCGTTCAGGGCTCCCCGAGGGAGCCCTGGTGTCCCGCGATGTGGGGGACGGCGGCAGTTGGTTCCGGGGGACCCGGCGGACCCGGCAGCGGGAGAGAGAAAGCCCCGATCGGAGGGCGCTCCTCCGTGTCTTCGCCGCGCGCCCGGCACCCTCTGGCGCGCGCCAGGTTACTGCTGCGGCCGAGACAGGGCAAATGCTCAAATAAACTCGGCCGCAGCAGTACACACTTGCCATGTTAATGGAAGCTGACATTCACTTAGCTCTTGTTCAAGATGAGATGTATCTGGGTTATTTTTGTAATGTAGATAGTCATTTCATGCTAATATTATTGACATACAACTTTAATAAGTACCCATATAACAGCATACATTTTTATGTTATGTTGTTATGTTTTCTGGTGTCTTAACTCTGTAAGACATTACTTACCTTAATCTTCTTTCATAGTTCATAATGTTGGCATGTGATCATGTATGATTTTTGGTTACAATAACAGATCTGTAAGTGTGTATGAATATATCTGTAGTCTCTCTGTATCTCTATGGATATATGTATACACACACACACACACACACACACACACACACACACACACACACACACACACACACACACAATAATAATGTACATCACTACCATGACAGCAAAGTTGACTCTACTTATAATTAAGTGAACTGTGAATGAATGTTTTTAGTGATCTCTGTGAACATTTAAGAGAAGCAGTTGTAGCGCTCAATGTGGCTGACACTCATCAACACATGCAGTGTGTCGCTCAAAGATGGTACTGGTGTGATAATGTGGCGTATCTATAAGGTAAAAAGAAGATATGAGTGAACGAATGACTAACGTACGTTTTCATATAAGGTGGCCTGGTGGGTGAAAGTCTTCATAGAATTACCATTTCAAATGAATGTGATGAACTTCTGTTCACTTTGTCAGCTTCTAACAACTGTAGTCCCTCCCCCAAGATGTGACAGCACCCTGACCTCTTATTTGTTTCTATCCAAAATGCATAACCAGTAAGGCGTCCTAAAAGACTTGACCGTAACATGACCCTGTGATCTGGCTCAGTGCCCAACCCCACCCCCTGTGTTCACCTCTATGCTGTGATTACATATTAATTGCAGCTGGTTTCACACACCGGTACATGAGCGAAATAAAAATCTGAAGTGAGCTACATATGAACACAATTAAATACCATATGGTACATGTTCCTATTTATGCTCTCAGTATAGTACATGAAGCGAAAAAAGAGCTTTAATTAAACATAACTAAATGGGTTTGTGCAAATTATGAATGTTGGCCTTTGAATGCACTATCTTCCATGCAAGACTTGATGAGGCAGTAATGGCCTGTTTATAGGTGTAACATAGATTCTCACTAATTTTTTTTTTTATAACTTTCCTTTTTATTTTGGAATACAGAGCATACATAATATCACCTCCCATTTACATCCAATACTGCATATCCCTTTTTTTGTCAGAAAATGAAAACTTAGACATATGACGATTGACAGACAAGACATACTACATATGAAGACCCAATAACGGGACAGACATGACTTACCGGACTGGGGGGGGGTACACTAGGGCAGGGGGGGGGGGACGTTGATGGGACCCTGGAGGCTGTATCCTTGATAGAATAACTCTGCATCTCCTGATATGGATTTTGCCACTTCTTGTGCGCTGTCTGGCCGTCCCTACTCTAACCGTCTCTATGTCTCCGTCTGGGCTGGCCCATCAAAGGAGAACGCATTTGTTTTTATTAATGCAAGATTGTCGTGGTGTCTACCCCCGGGGTGTCAGCTTGGGCAATCCAAGGAGCCCATATTTTTAGAAATTTGGGGCCAGAGTCGTTGACCCAGCTCGTCAACTGCTCCATCTGGCATATATGCCAAATTCTATTCCTGATTTTGGGTATGGTTGGAATTTCTTTTTGCTTCCACAATGCTGCGATCTCGCACCTAGTGGCGGTTGCAAAATGCATAACCAGTTTGTGTGTCGCCTTGGACACGCCCTGGGGCCGCCTGCTCACTAGGAACAGCCACGGGTCCAGGGGGATCTCCAAATTGAGAATCTGTTGTAACCACTCTCTGATAGCTTCCCAAATCGGGACCACGATCGGGCAGGACCACAGCATATGTTTCAGGTCGGCCACTTCCCCGCATTGTTTTGGGCAGAGCGGGGAGTATCCCTTAACAAATTTAGATAATTTTGCTGGGGTATGATACCACCGCATTAGGACCTTATATGCGTTCTCCTTTAACATAGCACATATTGAACTTTTAGCAGTCGCTTGCAATATGTGGTCCCATTCCTCGTCTTCTAGGGTCTCGCCTAAATCCGTTTCCCACTGTCGCATGTATTTCAGTCGGGGAACGTCTGTTGTCGTTGGAGAGATCACCTCCCTGTACATCTGAGAGGTTAGTCCCCTTGTGCCAGTTTCTCTTGAACACAGCTGTTCGAAATTAGTTCGTGCTGGACGAACTGGGAATTTATTATAGAATGCCCTGACCTGGAGGAATCTAAATAATTCTGAGTTTGGAAGGTTTTTATCTGCCTTAAGCAGGTCGAACGACTTGATAAATTTCCTTCCTTCCAAGTCTTTCAATCGTGTGTACCCTGCTTGCGTCCAATTTACGAATTTGTCACCCAACATCCCTGGAGCAAAATCCGGGTTTCCCCACAGGGGGGTCATTAGTGACTGCTGTGTTGTTAACTTAGCTTTAAATTTAGACGTCTCCCAGACCGCCAGCGAGTTCGCGATTGCACAGAGCGGCGTCTTGATCAAATTTTTACATCGTTTTGGGAGCCAAATTAGGTTGTGGAGCGCCACTGGCGCACAACATTCCTTTTCAAGGGCTAGCCATCGTCTCTTGGCTGGGTTCGAATGCCACTGGACAATTTGGCATAATTGTGCCACCTTGTAATATGCCAACAAGCAAGGTACCGAGAGCCCTCCTTTTGTCACTGGTTTTGTCAGTAAGCTTTTTGCAATTCGTGGGCTTTTTTTGTTCCAAATAAATTGGATGATGTGGGTCTATAGGGCCTGGATCTCAGCCCGAACCAGCGAGATTGGTAGAGCTTGAAACAGATATAACATTTTGGGTAGTAAGTTCATTTTGACACTTAATCCTACCGAACCATGATATCCCATAGTAGGAAAGACTAAGGGAGTAAACCCAAGTAACCTGATGCTGCTAAAGTCTGGTATAACTTAGAGTGGGATTAAACCAACAGTCCACTAGAGAATATATACACTACCGACACACTTTATTAAAGTGTGGCCGGCTTGCTAGTGGCCGCCCCTCGGCGTGCCGCGCGTCACCGACGCGCGGTCACGCGTCATCAGGAGCCTGCGCCCCCTGCACGAGGGAGCCCTGGTGTCCCGCGATCGCGGGACGGCGGCAGGGGGTTCCGGGGGACCCGGCGGACCCGGCAGCGGTAGGGAGAGCGCCCCGATTGGAGGGCGCTCTTCCGCTGCTTCGGCGCGCGCCCGTCACCCTCCGGCACGCGCCAGGATACTGCTGCGGCCAAGAACGGGCAAATGCTCGAATAAACTTGGCCGCAGCAGTATAGCAGATCACCGTTAGCATCAAATATGAAAAAAGAGTTTGGCAGAACTTTAAATGTCATCAGTCGTAAGGAATTTGAATTCCTTGACTGTATACACCCCGTGATTCCTATATTTCACCATCTCCCAAAGATCCATAAATTGCTGGTTGACCCCCCTGGTCGACCAATAGTAGCGAGCATTGGATCTTTGGGAGATGGATTGTCACGATATGTTGACAAATTTCTGCAACCCCTGGTGGTACAGTTACCCTCATACGTCAGGGACACAGCAGACTTGATCGTCAATTTGCAGGACTTCACTTGGCACAAAGAATACAGGTGGGTTACACTCGATGTGGCCTCCCTGTATTCTATTATACAACACAAACATGGATTAGCAGCCGTTGAATATTATTTAGAACTTTCCACTCTATCTTCCTCACATTGCACTTTTCTATTGGAATCTATTTCATTTTTGCTCACGCACAATTATTTTATGTTTGATTCACTTTTTTATTTACAGTTGTTGGGTACCGCAATGGGCACAAGCTTTGCACCATCATACGCGAATTTATTTATGGGTTTTTGGGAAGCACGGTTTATTTTTCACAGCGATAACTCCTTTCGTCAAAATATCGTCTTCTATAAGCGGTATATTGACGATCTTATAATAATTTGGAAGGGTGACGAACATACACTGATTTCTTTCACGGACTATCTAAACACTAATGATTTAAACATTAAACTCACTTTTGAACATAACCTCAATCACATTCACTATTTGGATTTGGTCCTGTACATTGACAACAACATGCATATTCAATCAGACATTTACCGTAAGGAGAACTCCAGGAATACACTCCTATGTGCACAAAGTTGCCATCCAAAATCTCTAATTAGAAATATTCCTGGAGCTCAGTTTATGAGACTTAAAAGGCTGTGCTCTGACGATGAGGTCTTTCTGTCCCGATCACGAGAAATGTCAACAAGATTTCTAGCCAGGGGGTATTCCGCCAAAGATGTTGGTGCAGCATTTGACAAAGCAAATGTAACAGACAGAAAAAATCTTATCTGTAAAAGAAAAAAAACAGTCCCTATAGGAAGGAGTGCCAATGCTTTTGATGAAAGAAAAAGTCCTTACTTTATCACCACATTTAATCAACAGTCCAAACAAATCTGTGACATCTTTCATAAGCATTGGCACACTTTATTACTGGACAACGATATACGCCCAATTGTCCAAAGTGGACCTAGGTTCACATACCGTAAAGCGAAAACATTGGCATCGCACCTATCACCTAGCATGTTTGTCAGTAAGAGTGGTCCCTCCAATATCAGCAGTATCCCTAAGGGATTTTTCAAATGCGGTAATTGCACCATGTGCCAACACGCATCTCCAACAAACAAGATTACGTGTAAATATAATCTACGTGAATATAAAATCAAGACCTTTCTAAATTGTAACACCAGTTATGTTATATATGTACTTCATTGCAAATGTGGATTAAGCTAAGTAGGTCGCACAACCAGGCCATTAAAAACTAGAATGGCAGAACATGCCCGCTTGATCAGGAAAGGTGATCTACTTCATCCCGTACCCAGACACTTCACGCAATGCCTCATGGGAGGCATTAAGAACTTCACCTTTTCAGCCATTGAACATATACATTGCCACCCTAGAGGCGGCAACAGAGAGAACACACTGAATCAGCGGGAGATGTTCTGGATATACACTCTCGACACCCTTCACCCACATGGCATCAACATTGATTGGGAGTTAAAACATTTCCTATAGCCATGTGAGGTGGAGGGTGGCCGGGAGTGTATGTCCATGCGATTGTAACCCAGCACATTGCGAGTTAAACTATTACTATACTTAGACGACCTAATTTTAGTATATACTATTTTCATGAATGTATTGTTGTACTTAGTATATCTCCAATATATGTTCATGTGCATAAAAAAGTATATATTGTTTGTAACATATTTTGCACCAATTAATATCTTAGTATATCCAGGTAACAACTGTTTCTATTTACTCATGGTAATTCTATTTAGAAATATTGACCAACATTATAACATTTCTTTATGTCAAACTAGAATCTAAATAAATAATCCTCCACAATACCATAGTTGTGTAAACAATAATTTTAATACATATTAGTTATTGCTCTACATCCCATTGTATATCATTGATTTAATTTTGTTTGTATGTTTTGTAAATATGTATGTTTTAACCATGTATTCCACACAGACTCAATTAATAGGTTAAACCCAAACACTGGTTCAACACTAACCTAATTGAGTTCAAAAAAACCTCTTGTCACTTTTTGACCATCCAATCAGATTGGGTCTCCTCCTATTTAAGGGGTCTGTGTGTTAAGGGTAATATACTCTTTGATAAAGTCCTGGAGAGGGACGAAACGCGTCAGAGTGCCCCCTTCTGAGATGTACAGCATGTACTAATAAAGCTGCTTTTAACCTCAACTGTTCCTGAACCTGACTTTTTGCTGTGACCGCCTCTTCACCACTTTCACCATGATATCCCATAGCCCGCCCATATCCTGAGATCCTCCTTCAGTTTCCCCATCAATTTAGGGAAATTAGCTTTAGGTGTATTGTATTCCTTTGTGATATAAACCCCTAGATATTTGATGGCAGAGGGCTGCCATTTAAAATTGAAGTTGAGTTCTATTAATTTTTCGATCGGCTTGCTTAGGTTGATGTTAAGAGCCTCCGACTTGGTCTGATTAATTTTAAACCCAGAGACCATGTTGAAGGTTCCCAAGATCTCAAAGACGTTGGGCAAGGAGGTAAGCGGTTTTGATAGCGTTAAGATCACATCGTCTGCGTATAACGCAACTTTATGTGTCTGCTCCCCCACCTCGATCCCTGCTACATTTGGGCTTAATCTAATATAGGTCGCCAGGGGCTCTATACATAGGGCGAATAACAGAAGTGATAGGGGACACCCCTGGCGTGTCCCGCTACGGATATTAAACACCTCCGAGGGGAAACCCTGGTGTCTCACTCTTGCCATAGGGCCATTGTAGAGGGCTAATATTGCCTCAAGGAGGCGCCCTCCGAAGCCGAACGCCCCGAGCGTCTCTCTTAGATAGGGCCAGTCGATTCTGTCGAAGGCTTTTTCGGCATCCAGACTTAATATCATAGACGGGATATTCTTTTTTTTTGCCAGATCAATCAAATCAATAATCCGTCTAGTATTGTCTGCTGCCTGCCTGCCCCCAATAAACCCCACTTGATCCGGATGTATCAGCCCTGGAAGGACGATGCCCACCCTGTACGCTATTAGTTTAGAGAAGATTTTGATATCCGAATTAATCAGGGATATAGGCCGGTAGCTCTTGTAGTCTGCCGGGTCCTTACCGGGTTTGTGGATCAGTGAAATGGACGTCTGGAGCATCTGTGCCGGGAAGGGCTCCCCTGCTAGTTTCCCATTAAATAATTTCAGCAAGTGTGGAGCCAGGATCTTACGATATTTTTTATAATATAAATTAGAAAAGCCATCCGGCCCAGGGGCTTTCGCTGTTTTAAGGGTCTTCATTACCTCTATTAATTCTTCCAGGGTGAAATCCCCTTGTAGTGCCTCCCTATCCTCCGTGCCCAAGGTCGGTAAGTTCGCCTCAGTGAGGAATTTCTCTAGCGTCTCTGCTGTTTTTTCCTCTTTGTGTTTTCCTCTTCATTGACCCGAGGATTACGTGGCCGCTCCACACGTTTCTTCCGAATACGTGCAGGCCCAGAGCTTGGCTGCTGCTGACTGGACTCTCCTTCTTCCAATGGAAGAGACTCCAAAAGCGGGCCACCAGCAACCACCCCACCACCAGACACCACAGCAGCACCAGCAACAGAGCCACCAGCAGCACTCGCACTCACAGCAACACCACTCACACTCCCAGCAACACCATTCGCACTCGTAGCAAAGGCACTCCCCAGAATCCTACGTTCACTCAGACGCGTACTCACACGACTACCAGTACCACTCACACCAGCATCACTCTTCCCACGCCTTGCGGCCATACTTCTAGCACTCACAAAGAACAGAAAAGAAATTTAAAGACAATCGCACTGAACACTTACAAAGTGAAAACAAGACAAATATGTAAACAAAACAACACAGGACAAACCTCTCACAATATGCCACAACTGTCTCAGTCAATATGAAATATGTAAATCGGCCAGCTCTGTGTGTCTCTCTCTCTCTCTCTCTCACTCCCAACAACACAGAGAATGAATAAAAATACACGCTGCCTTTAAATGGGCCGCTCAATCCAAAACATGCTTGCTTCGGCAAATTCAGAAAAACAGACAAAAAATGGGGGAGCACAGGTTGAGGGACTAGACAGACGTTTCAAACACTACAATGGTATAGGACTGTGATGTGAAATGAAGTGTAAAATAACGTAAAAACTTACACGGCCTTGTGAAAATGTTTTCACATCAAGGTATCTTTACTTTTGCTGTTTTCTCTTCTGTGTTCTTTCCGCTTGTACTTTTCTTCTCCTCTGGTATGAAGTAAAGCGTCTCTGGTCTTCTCCACAGGAATGGCTTGCGATGTTGTCCTCAGAGTTAAATGAAATGAAAACAAATACGTGAGGGACAAGACAGAATATATATACAATAATTCTGGGATAGACGATTGTATTTAGATCAGAAAAGCAGAGGAATACTGCATCCACTCACACGGACAAGCGTGAGTGACCTCTGGAGGGAGGTGTCTTTGATGGCACCTCACTGCAGGGCTGTCACGCACCCCTCCTACTCTTCGCACCAAACAATAGGGAAAAAGGGGTGAAGGGGCGGAGCTAGGTTAAAATATAACCACGTGAGGTTATCAGTAGACTCACACGGCCATGTGTGAGTATGGACTTTAATTGGTATCTCTTCTCCCCTCTATGGAGCTCCAAAGCCAAACCTTCAACCGAGTGTGTTTAGTCACTCAAATAGTGCCTGGTTCACACGGTGGTACACAAGGGTACAAAGGTGAAGAAATCGTGATCTTTATTAAACACCAACAGGACAAAGTCCCAACAAAACATTTAAAAAGCACTTAGTCAAAACGACTTAAGAGATGTATATGTATAAAAACAGTCAGTCTATCAGAAAATGTTCGTGCAGGATACTCAAGTGCGCAGCTAACTCTCCGCATCCGGGTGGTGTGCTGCGCTCCTACTTCCTGCTCCTGACGGTGGCTGAAGTGGTAAAAAAGTACTCAGGGATAGTAGCAACGCGTTTCGCCCTTCTTGGGCTTCCTCAGGCTCAGTAGAAAGGTATGGCTGGGGTCATAGCCTTATGTAGGGATCCCTCAGCCAATCCGATCATCTCCCTGAGTCCCTCCCTTGCTTGGATGACGTATCTCCGTTTAGTCTTCTCAGCTGTCAGATCTCAGTGGCAATGAGCGCTCGAAAGTCGCGCTCTCACTCCTTAACATTAAGTCCCTTGAAACCATTTCGAATTGGTTGCATGGTTTGAGATATTGCAATAAATAAATAAAGACGTGCACTGTGTCAGCACAAACTCTCTGGTCATATGGACCTGTCTTTTACTCTAACAGAGTTCAGCTATGGAATTGATTTAGTAAACAGACCCCTTACTTAGATACAAGTGTTAACATGTTGCTTAATTCATCACGGAAGTACACATGGTGATTTTAGAATTAATTTTGTAAAAACACATACGAATATTTAAATAAATATATATTAAAAGAGTGAGTATCACTACTTTAATGCTAAAAATTATGATGAATGATAAAATTCCTTATATAAAATCCTAAACATTAATAAAACATTTTTCCATATGGATACTTAAAACACATATTTTTTGATAGCTTTGTTAAAAATGTTATACAAAACTTGAACATAGATGTGGTCATAAAGACGTCAAATTGTTGTTTCTGATGAGAGATGTCATATGAAATAGAACATGACAAAACAGAATAGAGTCAATGTCATATATCAGAATGAATGCATGGTCATGCTCAACTTTAATGTGATAGGACAGCTGATGGCTATGTAAAAACATATGGTAGCATTTAAAGAAATAGATGTGTCCCCAAATGTTGTGTGCCCTGCGAGACATACTGTCAGCTAGATGAAGGCCCCGAGGTCTATGTCTATATTTAGACCTTTCGGGGTTAGGGTCTTCAATTTGTAGATCCAGTATGTCTCGCGCTGGCAAAGTTTCAGGAGTCTATCCCCTCCTCTCCAATGTGGGTCTACTCTCTCGATCCCCTTGTAGCTTAAACCTTCAGGATTACCTCCGTGGCATAGGCTGAAATGCCTAGAAACGTTGTGTGTCATTACCTGCCTGCGTATGTTGCCCAAGTGCTCCAGTATTCGGACCCTGAGTGGTCTTGACGTGCGGCCCACGTACTGGAGGCCACAAGGGCAGGCAAGCAGGTAAATAACATACTCAGTTCTACAGTTTATCATTTGCTTTATTTTGAAAGCCTTTTTTGTGGTGTTTGAGCTAAAAGTTGCTCTCTCCCCCTTTACTGCTTGTTTACAGGCTTTGCAGTCTTGGCATCCGAAGAAGCCCACCGGAGGGGGTAACCACTGCTTCTCATTTGGAGTCTTTGTTCTCCTGAATGTGCTTGGCGCTAATTTAGCTTTAATAGACTGTGCTTTCCTGAATATAACTCTAGGTATGTCTGGAATGTGTCCATTTAGGATTGGGTCCTTCTGGACCACATGTAGGTGCTTTTGTATAATGTCCCTTACTTTGTTTGCTTCCATGCTATAAGTGGTAATAAAAGCTGAATTAAAACTACTCTCGTTTGTCTTTTTTTGCGTTTTTAACAAATCGTCTCTTGGAATTGCTTCCAGTTTTTTTACTGCTTCACTTATAATTCTGGGTTGGTATCCTCTCTCTAAGAATTTTCCCTCTAACGTATGTGATTGTTTTTTGAAAATTTCATGGTCCGAACAATTCCTTTTAATTCTCCTGAACTGTCCACTGGGGATGTTATTAAGCCACTTAGGGTGGTGGCAACTTGAGGACAGCAGAAAGTTGTTCGCGTCAGTGGGCTTAAAAAAAGGTTTTGTTTTGATTTTGCTCTGTTCTATATAAATCGTCAGATCAAGAAAGTTAATTGTGTCTTTGCTGTGTTCCGAGGTGAATTCTAGGTTGATGTTGTTTTTGTTTATGTGGTTAATAAATTCTCCTGGCAGTATCTCGCTCCCCTTCCACAAGAACAACACATCATCGATATAACGATGCCATGAAACCAAATTGGCACTGAAAGGATTATTTGACCATATTGTGTTCTCCTCCCAATTTGACATAAAAATGTTGGCAAAGCTTGTCTTTGTTGGCAAAGCTTGGGTTTTTTATAATATTGGCCTGATTGGCTTTTTTCTTATCATTTGACTGAGTTCTAAATCTCCTTGGGATGTGCGTACTGTCGTCTCTACCTCTCTCGGGATTTTTGCTCCACCCACTTTTATCCCATCTTTTATTTAGCCCTTCCTCGTAGTCTTCCTTGTCACGTTTAAATTTACTGTTTTTACTGATCTCCAGACTTTTCTCAAGGGCGTCAATCTCGTCCGAGAGTTTTTTGTTCCTTTCTAGGAAAGTTTGGTGTTCCATTAGTGGCTCTAATTTGACTTTAATTTGGTTAACCTCTTCGTCTATCTTTCCCAATGTGTGCTTGTGATGTTCAATCAGTAGCTTTATTAGGTCCCTGCCACGTGTCCAGTATGCCTTCCCACATGACAGTGTACTCGACCTCTTCTAAATCGAAGGACGTTTTTTTTACTGGTCCTTAGACCCCTGGGGATTCTATTCACCCTTAGATATTCTTCCAAATAAGCCTTATCTAGTATCTTTCTTGTCTCCTTTTTGAGGAGTTTGTCTAGTTTGTCAAATTCTTCACTGATTATTTCTTTCTCATCTCTTTCCTCTGTATTTTTCATCCTACTTTCCATGTCTTTCTCTTTTTGTAATCTTTTCTCGAAAATGTTAATGGTTGTATCTGTTGTTTCCATGGTTCCTGTTTGGTCTAAAATAGAACTCAGATTGTATGTACTTATAGAGGTAAAACCCCTATAATCTGGCTACCTCTATAAGGTGGGTTGCTGCCTCAGGTGTTGGGATGTTTGGAACAGTGATGTGCAAAAAAGCCCGGGCGCTACCTTAAATGGATGAGTTGTGGGGTGATATAATTCTTACAATAGAACAATACAACCTTAAAGAGTACTTAAAGGTCCCCTCTACTTCCGAATCTCTTACTGCTGCATAGAGCCCAAAGAGAGACATGTGTGTGTGGTTAATTTTAGCTAAGTATAAGCAGAAATCTGTTCATCCTAGCACTGTAGTAGCAGAGAATAGAGGGTCAAGGGGTGCTACAATCTTGTGACAACTAGTTCATAGAGTATTAATCTTCAAGGACCCCTTTTAATATAGCAGAGTGGGTTTAAATTAAATGGCCTGTGAGTCACTCATAACCATGTGTAAAATTATTGCCTCATGGTAGTTTATACAGTTCAAGTTAGAGTACTTGTTGCAGGGTACATGCAACTACACACGCGGGTTTCTTGACAAGGCTTATTTATTTAGCCTTGCAAAATATACAGCACACAAAACAAAAATAGCTTTTCATCAGCAACAAAAGGAAAATGGCTTTTCTTCAGCAGACAGACAAAAACAGTTTCTCTTTAGCAGACAGTGTATATGGCAGTTGCCCTTTTCTATGCAGGGGCAGACAGTTCCCAATTCATCTACTTTTCTAATCAGACCTTGTATCAGGAAATCTCTCAGCAGCTTACTCCTCTCTCCTCAACCGACAGCCTCCATGTGTCTACAGCCTGGGTTTTAACACACCTTGATTAGGCAGCTGGGATCCAACTAATTGTCCTGAGGTTCCCAGCTGAAGTTAACCTAGTCAGTGCTGCACTGCAGACTAGACATAGGTTTTCCAAGCATATAACTGGTGGCTTTTGTTTACCCTGTCACATTCCTCCCCTGTTAGTGTGTGGCTGGGGCTACGCACGGCTGAAGCCCGACCATCCACCCCTTCTCTAGAAAATAAGTCAGCATTTGCGTTCTCTTTTCCCGGCCTATGCTGAATCTCAAATGAGAAGGGTTGGAGGGCCATATACCACCTAGTCAATCTAGCACTGGAATCCTTCATGCTATTTAACCACTTCAGTGGAGCATGATCCGTTACCAAAGTAAAATGGACTCCTGCCAGGTAATGCCTCAAAGCCTCGATTGCCCACTTTACTGCGAGGCACTCTTTCTCAATCACTGAGTAGTTTTTTTCCCTTGGGAACAATTTCCTACTTAGGAAAAGGATAAGATGTTCAACTCCCTCAAACTGTTGTGACAACACTGCCCCTAGCCCTATCTCTGAAGCATCTGTTTGCACTATAAAAGGGCTGTTGAAGTCTGGGCTTCTAAGGATGGGACCCTCTGATAGACACCTTTTTATGTCCTCAAAGGCTCTCTGACAATCCCTTAACCACACCACTTGTGTAGGGGCACACTTTTTTGTGAGGTCCGTTAAAGGGGCTGATGAATCCACTGATGAAGTGACCACATTGCGTCACGAAACGCGTCTGGAGAGGGAGGAGCTAGAACTGACACGGTCATCAGGAGCAGAGAGATCAGGAGAGACGCCATAGTGTGACGTCACTGAGCTGAGCGCGGGCTGACGGCAGTTACTCAGAGAGGAGAGCAGAGCACAGTGTGTACTGCTGGCCACCTCAAGCTGAGATAGAGATAGCAATAGCAAATAGAGGGGGCGGATCTCGCAGAGCAACTGCATAGAGATAGACGCCACTTCAGGGTTTGCAAATAACAAAAATGCCATCATCCCATAAGCCTGCTATACCTGACTGTATCAAGCTGCGGACGGCACATTGTCAGCTGTTTTAACACAGCCTGGTTTATGTGAGTAAGCCTTTGGCTGTTTTTACTTTTCATTGTAATAAATTTTTATCAATCTGCACCATCATCTTCTATGTTATCTCCTTTCTGGAACCATGTCTGAGTGGTAATGTTGTGAACAGATAGAAAACCTGGATGAATGACATACAACACGTGGGATT
Organism: Ascaphus truei; assembly: GCF_040206685.1. Lineage (NCBI taxonomy): Eukaryota > Metazoa > Chordata > Amphibia > Anura > Ascaphidae > Ascaphus > Ascaphus truei. Next base: position 314,968,057 of record NC_134485.1, read on the forward strand.
CGTTATATCGGAAAGAGAAGAGGTTTAAAGCCCAGATTGTCTCAAAGGAACAACAACACAGAAAGTCTGTAAGTTCATTACTTTAATCTGTTGTGGAGTCATTTATTAGTTCTTGTGGCTGCGCAATGGTCTTTTCCTTTTTGTCTATTATTCACTAGGAGGAGTCCGGAACTAACAGCCAGGAATTGGATCATCATCTCTCCATCAGCTGGAATATTGAAAAGAACTTTCCATATCCATTTGGACTAATCATTGGACTGGCGTATTGTTGTAGCCTGGAGCGCCGGGTCATTGCATTTTAGTACTATTGTCTGAAATGAGTTTGTGAGGAATTTGTTAGGCAGAGACCCTTTGGCAGCTTTCATTTAGCAGTAAGCTTATTATTCACTTATTGTATTTACACACTTATATATATATATATATATTTTTTTTTTTTTTTTTGCGCTGAGATATAGGGTTAATCATTTTTTAGTTAATTTTTACCGTTAAAGGGGCTGCCACTTCCGAATAGTTGGGGATGAACCACCGGTAGTACCCTGCTAAACCCAGCAGAGAGCGTACCTGCGTTTTTGTTTGGGGGGTCAGAACTTCTTTCAGGGCAGCTACCTTGTCGGCTAGTGGCCTTACTTTTCCACCTCCCACTGCATACCCTAAGTATTTGGTTTCCGCTTTACCCAAGGCACATTTCTTAGGGTTGGCTGTGAGCCCTGCCTCTCTTAGAGATTTGAGGACCGCTTTCAGCCTATTTAGATGGGCCCGCCAGTGTTTACTATAATTGACAATGTCATCTAGGTAGGCTGCGGCATAAGTCCTATGGGGCCTCAGTACCTTATCCACGAGTCTCTGAAATGTGGCTGGGGCTCCATGCAGTCCAAATGCCATTGTCACAAACTGGTATAAACCCATGGGAGTGGCAAAGGCTGTTTTGCATTTGGACTTTTCCTCTAAGGGTATTTGCCAGTATCCTTTTGTCAAGTCCAACGTGGATATATATTCCGCGTTACCAAGGGCGTCAATTAATTCGTCCACCCTTGGCATCGGATATGCGTCAAACTTGGATACCGCATTGACCTTTCGGAGGTCCACACAAAATCTTACCTTCCCATCGGGTTTAGGGACCATAATTAGTGCACTACACCACTCACTGCATGATTCCTCAATCACTCCTAAGTGTAACATTTCTTGTACCTCCTTCTCTACCAGAGCCCTACGACTTTCAGGCAACCTATAAGGACGGGTGCTGTCAGCAGCCAGGTGCTGTCTCGATTGCATGGGAAATTAAGTTAGTTTGTCCTGGTAAGTCAGAAAAAACATCCTGGAATTGAGTAATTATTGCTAACAAGTCCCCTTTATGTTCAGAGGACAACTGTTTACCCATTGGGATTTTATCGTCACTCACGATGTTCTCCCGTGGAGGCTGAGGACCCAAGTCTGTTTCCTCCTCCACCGGGTGGATGAATAGAGACCGCTGCATCTTCCAGGGTTTCAGCAAGTTCACATGGTAAATTTGTTTACCCTTCCTGGACCCTGGTTGAGCGATCTCCCGTACGGCGGAGTACTTCGAATGGGCCCTGCCATTTGGCCAGGAGTTTACTCTCGCAACTGGGTAACAATAACATTACCTGGTCTCCTGGGTGAAACACTCTCATGCGAGCATTCTGATTGTAATGTCTCTCCTGACTGTCCTGGGCTGATCTAAGATTCTCCCTGGCAAAATGGCCGACCATATCTAGGCGCTTCCTAAGGTCTGGTACATATTGCAGGGTATTCTTAGAAGGGGACTGCTGTTCCTCCCGGGACTCCTTTAGGAGGTCTAGGATACCCCGGGGTTGGCGACCATAGAGCAATTCAAATGGAGAGAATCCCGTGGAGGCCTGGGGGACTTCCCGCACTGCAAACAGCAGAAAAGGGAGAAGTTCATCCCAGGCTCTCTTCTCTGAATCTACAAATTTCCTCAGCATCCCTTTTAGAGTTCGGTTAAATCTTTCCACCAATCCGTCAGTCTGTGGATGGTAGACCGATGTCCGAACAGACTTGACCTCTAGTAACTTTAAGACATCCTGCATCAGTTTAGCCATGAAATGTGTACCTTGGTCTGTCAACATAACCTGGGGAAGTCCAACCCGTGAGAACAGTTCCAACAACTTGTTGGCTACTTGCTTCGCCGTTGCTGTTCTAAGGGGGAATGCCTCAGGATATCTTGTCGCATAATCAACTATGACAAGGATAAACCTGTGTCCTTTCGCAGAAGGTTCTAGAGGTCCTACCAAGTCTGCCCCAATCCTCTCAAAGGGAACTGACACCAAGGGTAGAGGAACCAAAGGGGCTGGTTTTTGTCCTTTTGGACTAGTTAACTGGCACTCCGGACATGCTGCACATAGCTTAGCAATATCACTATGCATCCCTGGCCAATAGAATCGGGATGAAATACGATCCAATGTTTTATCCCTGCCCAGGTGACCACCCCAAGGGACAGTATGGGCTAGAGTGAACACAGATTTAACAAACGCCTTGGGAACCAATATCTGTCTGGTGACCTCCCCTGTTTGTGTCTGCCTATTCACCCTATATAGGATATCATTTGATAGCTCAAAATGGGGGAATACTATCACCTCTTGTGCATCTAAAATCTGTTCATCAATTTTCACCACCTTGTCATACTGTCTAGCAAGGACTTGGTCTTCCCTTTGTTTCTGGTGAAAGTCAGGGAGGTACAGGTCTGGTAAATCTCCAGGGCCCATATCCCCCTCCCTTTGGCCATCCCCAGCCATCACTTGTGACCTCGGACTACTAGAATGGTCACCTTGAGACCCAGATTTTTGCAACCAGTCCTGTTTGTCCAAGCGTCTTTGCTTCCGAGTCTTTTGAACCCGGTGTCTACTGGGAAAAAGGTCTGCCGAGAAGGGGAACAGTTTGCCAGGGTTCTCCTGAGCCCTAGAAGGAGGCTCCTCGTGAAAGACTTGGGCCATTAGGTCCGAAAAGAAAGGCCAGTCCCGACCGAGCACAACGGGGGCAGGGAGCCAAGGAGCGACTCCTACTTCGAGGTAAGCCTCCTGACCTTTTACCTGTAGCCAGATTTTGGTCGTCGGATAGCGTTTTACATCGCCGTGTATACATTCTATGCTCCATGGGGAGTCAAAAGAACACACGTTGGGTGATAACAGTTCCTGGAGGACCAGAGTTTTCCCAGAGCCCGAATCTACAAAGGCCTGGACGGTTTTTCCCCCAATTCGGGCTGGAAGTAGCCAGGGCTTGTAATTTTCCTTAGTAAAAGCCGAGGCGACGTTTCTGCTGAATGAACAATCCATCAGTGGACAGTCCACATACCTGTGGCCTTGTTCTCCGCACGTGGAACATGGAGAGGGTTCCATCGCAGGAGGGGGCTGTGGATAGCGCTCCGCTGGACCGGTTACTGGAGACCAGGCATCTGGTGGGTCCTGTGGGCGACGTCCTCGGAAGTTGCTCTCACTTTGCGACGAGCCGACATCCGTAAGGAGATGAGGGTCTCTACGGGGACCAGCATTTGGGCTCTGTCCTTGCTGGAACGACTGCTCCTTCCGTTGGACTTGGCGGTTCCATGACGGGCCGTAGGTTCCCCATTGATCCGACCTCCCTCTTTGGGTGTCCGCAAGTACCGGTGGAGTCAGGTCCAGGACACTCGCCTGCTGCTCAGCCCCAAGGAAGTTCTCCACGAGTCGGACCGCCAAAGCTAGGGTTTCAGCAGCGTGGCGTTTTACCCACGAGCGTGCGGAAGAGGGTATTATTTGTAGAAATTGTCCCAAAACCACCTGCTCAAGAATTGTCTCCTTAGTGCACTCCTCGGGTTGTATCCAGCGCGTACATAAGTCCAATAATCGCTGGGGGTCTCATCTTAGCGGTGTACTTCATGTTCCGGAACTGCTGCCGGTAGGTCTCTGGGGTCAGACCTAAGCGATCCAGTATGGCGGCTTTTACTTGTCGGTAGTCCATGGCCTGATCTGCTGGGAGACCCTGATATGACGTCTGGGCTTCTCCTATGAGGAGCGGTTCCAAAGCAGTTGCCCAGCGATCTGTAGCCCAGTCCTGAGCTTCGGCAACTCTTTCAAAAGTCAGTAAAAAAGCCTCTGGATCCTCGTTCGGCGCCATTTTCCTCAGGAGTATCGGGGGTCTGTTTGCAAGTTCTGGACTGGCAGACCCCTGGAATTGGGTCAACAGCTTGGCCATTCTCTTCTCCTTTGCTGCCTGCTGCTGGGTTAGGAGCTGGGTTTGCTGTTGCAATAGTCTTTCATCTCTCTCTGCTTGTAGCCGGGTCAACAGCTTGGCAATCCGCTCATCCTGTGCTGTTTGTAGTCTTTCATCTCTCTCCGCTTGCAGCCGGGCCTGCTCGCACAGAAACGCTTTCAACATTTCTTCCATTCTTGTGTGTGTGTGTGTCTGTGGCCCTTTAACTGCAGGAGCCTATTGAAAAAATCAAATCTCACTTCTTGACACCATATGTTGCAGGGTACATGCAACTACACACGCGGAATTTTGACAAGGCTTATTTATTTAGCCTTGCAAAATATACAGCACACAAAACAAAAATAGCTTTTCATCAGCAACAAAAGGAAAATGGCTTTTCTTCAGCAGACAGACAAAAACAGTTTCTCTTTAGCAGACAGTGTATATGGCAGTTGCCCTTTTCTATGCAGGGGACAGACAGTTCACAATTCATCTACTTTTCTAATCAGACCTTGTATCAGGAAATCTCTCAGCAGCTTACTCCTCTCTCCTCAACCGACAGCCACCATGTGTCTACAGCCTGGGTTTTAACACACCTTGATTAGGCAGCTGGGATCCAACTAATTGTCCTGAGGTTCCCAGCTGAAGTTAACCTAGGCAGTGCTGCACTGCAGACTAGACATAGGTTTTCCAAGCATATAACGGGTGGCTTTTGTTTACCCTGTCACAGTACTCAACTATGGTGGTCAAACATAAAGATATATAATCCTTACCACTTCTGCTGTCTCTAGGGGTCCACTGTGGCGTACCAGCCATGGACGTAATCCAGATAAACGTAGAACAAGAAAGCAAACAGCGCATTGCCAGGGAGTCAGGTGGTGAAAAAATAAAATCCATTTATTTCAGAACATATCTGATAAAAAACATCACCCCAGGGGGGGTAACAAACAGCCTCCTATGCGTTCCGAACGGGTAGGTCCTTTATTGTTGCATATTTTTCATTACGTTCTGTTTATACATCCTGTAACTATACCTGTATCGAGGTTTGCACATCTTATGATAGATGTGAATTGAAATACATACCATGAGCAGTCATTGGAGTGATATATCTTGAAAAAAGAAACATGAATGAATATAAATCATTGTCATGACATGTTCATTAAGGTAAGCAACACAGAAAAGTGACAATTTTGTATGTTATATGAAACAAAATCTAGAATACGTCAAATATGATCTACACAATAGTCTACACATCATTGTGACACACATGTCACACTGCAAAATAAACATTGCATGTAACCATACTGCACTAGCTATTGGCTATCGACATAGTAGGTTTATTGTGTATGCATAACCAAAAAGAGCATGTACATAAAATATAGATTTAGTACACATTATTTCTTCACGTACACACAACACCTTTTATTGGTAAGAAGTATAATACAACCTGTTGATGAATGACATACCGGTGCCACATGCAATTGTCCACACAGCAGAGAAGAGAAAGATGTGAGAACCATATTCATGTTTCCTAAGTGAATGGTATTTGTACAAATGTATTTATCATTACAATGAATTAATACATCTATGTAGTTCTATGAACATATATTATTTGCTTACATGAAAAATAGGTGTTTATGACATTCAGACGTGTCTCCACACCACCGGCTGTTTGCTCAGTGTCAGCTAGTAAATTTAAGGGATGCTCCTCCTCCAAGCCCTGACGTATGTCGGTTTGTACATTATTGCGGAGTGCCAGATTGTGCAAAATGCAACATGCAATGACAATATCTGACACTTTAGCAGGCTTATATTGCAATGCCCCCCCAGTTCTATCTAAACACCGAAATCGTGTTTTCAGAAGCCCAAATGTCATCTCTATGACGGATCGGGTAGAAATATGGGCAACATTGTACCTCTCCTCTGCTTCACATTGAGGGTTTGCCACAGGGGTCAACAGCCCGTATCCTGAGTCACCTATAATCCATCGTGCCAAAAAAATGAAACAATTTGTGTTAACATTATTACATTGAACAGTTCATAGAAAAACTAGAGTTGTTTGTTAACACATCATAATATGTACTCACTCACCAGCCAACCAGGTCCAAAATAACCTTCTTCGAAAGCATGGAAGACTGATGAGTTTCTCAGGATAGAGGAATCGTGACTGGAACCAGGGAATTTGGCTACCACATGCATAATCTTCATCGTGGCATCGCATACCACCTGTACATTCAGGGAATGGTAGTGCTTACGGTTGCGGTAAGCATGCTCACTCTGACTAGGCGGGATCAAAGCAACATGGGTGCAATCTATTGCACCCATCACACATGGTATCCCGGCTATGTTATAAAAGCCATTCCTGACTTCCAGCCACTCTGTTTGCTCTGTAGGAAAATGAATATAATTCCTTGTGTGTCTATTCAGTGCACATAGAAACTGGGTAAAGGCCCGCGAGAATGTAGATTGCGAGACCCCACCCACTATGCCCACAGTTGTCTGGAATGACGCGGAAGCAAGATAATGTAATGAGCACAGCATTTTAACAAGCCAAGGGACTGCACGACCTCTGACTGTCACAAAATCTAAATCTCCCCGTATCTCTTCATAAAGAGCTAAGATTGCTGCTGAACTCAAACGATAGCGACTTACAATCTCCTCCTCACTCATCCCATCTAACATGGTTCTCTCCCTGTACAAACGAGGACGAGGCACAACTTCTCTCCTCTCTTTTCTCCGCTCATCTCCTTGCCCTCTCCCTCTCCTGTCCGCGTGCCTATCCCTGTCACTGTCCCTGTCCCTGTCCCTTCCTTGGCCTGTGACATCCTCTCCATCAGCAAGCCTCTCCTCCAATAGAATCTTCCTCCGTCTCATAAACATTTGCATCATTTTCAGGTCTGTAGCTGTCAATGCGCAGGTAATTGCCCTCCTTTAAATACCTATGTGATGATGTCATGTGACTTGATGAAGTGCAAGGTGTTACATTAACATATCCAAGTTGTTAACTCCCAACGTGTATCCAGTACGAATTAAACGGATTATTTATGTGTGTTCACCAGGCAATCATGATATTTGACAATGATGTAACGTTAAGCTTTGTACAACCATTTATTGGCACGTATTTCTGGAATGTGTAATGCATGTACCACTTCTGAACGCAACACTCAGTCATCTAATTAGGATACAACCATGACATTGACGTTGACAAACTACGTTGCAACATGTGTAATTTTGCATGTTATTGTCATCTGTTCACATTAACTAATTGTAATGTGCATATGCATAATTTAATGCCATCAGGATACTTGCTATTGATTCAGTTTCAATCGTGTAAAAATGAGCAACTATTATAGATGTGTGTATAACTTAGCATGAAGTGATTCTAATGCATCGTGTACAATGTAAACATGCAATGTTATTGAGTGTCCAATTGTGGACGTCATCAAAAGAGGGAGGTCACAAAGTACATGTAAACATGAAAAAAACAGCTACATTTACATTTGATCATGCATTACACATTCAAAGCATTCTGTAATGTATACCAACATTAGTATACGCTGGATCTGTTAGATGTGTGAAATGTGTTACATCATATAATAAATTGAAGCACACTTAAGTAACATGTTTCATATTATGTGACCTGTTCCTTTAAGAGTTGACTATAGGATTTTCCCTTGACACATCATAACATTAAGACTAATGTGACACGCAAATCATCATAATCTTGAAAAGTACAATATTATGCCTATAATAAATGTAAGCGCTGACACGATGAAGTGAATGACCTCGACACTGGCCTATATAGCAACATTGGCAGTCAATGAACACCCTAAATAAATAAAAGGATTACTAATCCCTGCCAGGAAGAAGGCCATCCTCCTCATCCTCAGGGGAACCAACACATACATCCAATAAAGGTCCAATGCCCAACCATATAAAAAATAAATCCAAAAAATAAGCCCTGACCGGTGGTCAATAAAAAGAATAACACACAATTAATGTTCAATATGCATGTTTCTGCAGATTGGAAAGTATTTGGCAATAAAGCATCCATATAGGAATTCATCCAGTGCCCATTCACCCAATATGATTCATACCGGGACTGCACAATTCTCTTTCTGTCTGCATCAATGCAGGGACCCGGTTTATAAATTCCACATCAGTGACATTCCAAATGAACAGCTCAAAAGAGCAGAATACTGTTAATTGGTTACAAGCAACTGGCTCATATGTCCGGAGCACACTACATACTTGATACTTGATCTTTAATTAACAACTGTCTGATATGTTTGTTTGATTGGAACCCTTCTATCAAATTAAGCCCATCTGCTATTGATCTTTAATTAACAACTGGCTGGTATGAGCTCAATAGGCAGACCCCTCCCTTAATTGTTAGTCATTTGAACGTGTGTTAGAGTATTTAAGTGAGTCTATCTTGGCTGTGAGCCATATCGCTGTGTCACCCAAAGTGTCACATAAAGGGTCTGTGGAGTTAATATTGGAGTTAGAATTGGAGTTGAATACTACAAGAAAATCTGGAATCTTCACTTCAAAAAACAACTACAACCTTGTAACTGTGAGAACTTGATTTTCTAAATGCTCTGATAATTTGTACTCTTCCTATCCTTCAATACCTGGTTTAGTCTCTCCTCCGGCATCTCACTATGCCATCTCTATTGCTTTTTCTGTATAATGTCCCCTCACTCCTTTGTAAACATTTCTGTTCTCTCCAACTTCCCCACACCCCTCATATCCACATTTCTTCATCCCTCCTCCCCTCCAACTATGTCTGTGCCTATACACTGCACCATTATTTATACACCTTTTTCCCAACAACTTCTTTACCCCTCAATTAAAAGCACCCCCACAAATCCTCTATTCACACCTTCTATCTACTCCTTTCTGCTGCTGGGGAAATCTCTCCTAAAACATAAAGGACACCTACAAGCTCATATTGAACCCCCAATATAACCACAACATATATATAAGCATATAAGTGTCACAGAGGTGTGCTACTGAGCATGGCAATATATATTTAAAACCAGAGACAGAACATGAAACACAGACAGAGCTCAGTGCACAGCCAGTGAAACTTATACACGGTACAGTGCCTAAATATATATGTACAGACATCTATTAAATAAAATGGTCTTTTAGTTTAACATTTTGGCCAAAGTGTTGTAAACCCTTGAGCCACTACACGGCAGACCACATCTTAAGGGTACCTAACACTAATATAAATTCTTAATAACCTGTGCATTACCAGGAAGAATGATTTATAATAAATCTGTCAAAATTAGTTCCATAGTTCTAAGTCTGATTGAAGCTCTTATTAACATGTACATTACCAGGAAAAGCACTCTGTATTAGATTTGTCACAATCAAACTGCAAGCAAGCAAGTTCCCCTGAGAGTGGGAGATGCAATGGAGTGAGCTTTTAACCATTTAAATGTGGGAAGGGGTGAGCTTCAACTAGGTAGGGGGAGCCATCCTCCAATCAGCTAAGACCAGCTGAACAAGAATTGTAAAACATATAGGACACCTACAAGCTCATATTGAACCCCCAAAATAACCACAACATATATATAAGCATATAAGTGTCACAGAGGAGTGCTACTGAGCATGGCAATATATATTTAAAACCAGAGACAGAACATGAAACACAGACAGAGCTCAGTGCACATCCAGTGAAACATACACGGTACAGTGGCTCCCCCTACCTAGTTGAAGCTTACCCCCTCCCACATTTATATTAGTGTTAGGTACCCTTGAGATGTGGTCTGCTGTGTAGTGGCTCAAGTGCTTACAAAATTTTGGCCAAAATGTTCAACTAAAAGACCATTTTATTTAATAGATGTCTATACATAAATATTTAGGCACTGTACCGTGTATAAGTTTCACTGGATGTGCACTGAGCTCTGTCTGTGTTTCATGTTCTGTCTCTGGTTTTAAATATATATTGCCATGCTCAGTAGCACTCCTCTGTGACACTTATATGCTTATATATATATGTTGTGGTTATTTTGGGTGTTCAATATGAGCTTGTAGGTGTCCTGTATGTTTTACAATTCTTGTTCAGCTGGTCTTAGCTGATTGGAAGGTGGCTCCCCCTACCTAGTTGAAGCTCACCCCCTCCCACATTTAAATGGTTAAAAGCTCACTCCATTGCATTTCCCATTCTCATGGGAACTTGCTTGCTTGCAGTTTGATTGTGACAAATCTAATACAGAGTGCTTTTCCTGGTAATGTACAGGTTAATAAGAGCTTCAATCAGACTTAGAACTATGCAACTAATTTTGACAGATTTATTATAAATCATTCTTCCTGGTAATGCACAGGTTATTAAGAATTTATATTAGTGTTAGGTAACCTTGAGATGTGGTCTGTCGTGTAGTGGCTCAAGGGCTTACAACACTTTGGCCAAAATGTTAAACTAAAAGACCATTTTATTTAATATATGTCTATACATATATATTTAGGCACTGTGCCGTGTGTAAGTTTCACTGGATGTGCACTGAGCTCTGTCTGTGTTTCATGTTCTGTCTCTGGTTTTAGATATCTCTCCTAATCCGGAACCCAAACATAAATACATCTGCTCTCACCCACGTCTCTCTGCCATCTCCCTCCATGCAAATGGTGTTAACCTTCTGATTTAATCCTGACCAACCTTAAAACTTGCTCCACAAATCAAGCATCCCAATAGCCTCTGGCTATTGTTCCACACCAAAAGTCACTCCTACCACCCATTGTGACCAAGCACTGCCATCTACAGCACTTATTCCCTCACCCCCTGCTGTCTCTGTAAGTTTCCCATTATACCACTTAGATTGTAAGCTCTTTGGGCACGGATTTCCTTTCCTATTGTCTGATTTTGCTGCACTTAATGTATTATTATAATTCCCTCTACTGTATTCTTTGTGAAGCGCTGAGTACACTTTTGGGGCAATATAAATAAAGACATACAATACAATACCAGGATGTAGCACATAATGCATTCCCCATCCACTTTAGTTCTGCCCTCTGCAGAGAGCTGATATGTAGATTTCATTCTCATGCAACGTAACATAGAGATATTATGGCCTCTTTCCAACAGGCTGGAACTTCAAGTCATCCGACTTATCTCCACTAGTTAATGCTTTACGGATAGCAGAACGATGTAGCTTTATCCTCTCTCTAATCATTCTCGCGGTTTTCCCTACATAGTAAAGTCTGCATGAGCATTTTTATAAAATACACCACGTATCGCGATTTGCAGTTCCTACGTTTTCAACTGAGTACCGTCATGCGGGTGTATATAAAACCTGCCCATCAACAGATATTAGCAGTTGACATAGCTATGACATCTACAGTATACACTCCTGGTTGGCGAGCCAACCAATTGTAACCATGTATTATTTGTCATCTTAACTCTGTGCCCAGGACATACTTGAAAACGAGAGGTAACTCTCAATGTATTACTTCCTAGTAAAACATTTTATAAATAAATTAATAAATAAAATGGGTTTGAATTTCATATTTAGAAATGGTCAGTCTGCATGAGACAATCACCAAAATGTCTTACCTGCTTGTAGCAAAAAAGGGGTGATTCAGAATTTTTTTTTTGTATATGGGTATCACACGACAATATATGCCAATGTTTAAGCACTGTTTGATAATACTAGAAGCCATACTACAGGTGCTAATAAAGCAAAAGCGTTGGTTTTGTACAATATTGTCTGTCTTAGAATTCCAGGTCATACCCCGGATCTAGGAACCTCTGACCTCAAGACTATTTAAATCTCCAGAGGGTCACTCACAATTCTGAGAACCCTCAACATTTGGAAATAAGGGTGACCACACGGGAAGGTAACAGCATGGTGACTAGATGCAAGCAGTAATGTATTTCTATCCGTATTCTTATGGTAGATCCAAGTACCCAGTGCCTAATGATTTTTGTAAACAATTGTATCCAAAATATTAATTTCCAGGTGACTAACTGTGAGAGTGAATCAGATAGCAGATGGTAATGTATTTAAGTAATCAATGAAACTAAGCAATGCTGCCGGTCCAAGACAAATTAAGAACATGTCATCGATATAGCTTGTAATAGGTGATATGCTCAGGATATCCAAAATCTGCTGAAATGTGTTTGCTCATAGTAAACTGTGAACAAGTTGGCATACGATGGAGTCATATTGGATACCATCGCTGTGCCCCATAGTTATAAAAAAAAAATTTTTTTTATTTAAAATGATCTGAATGAGCAATAACAAAAATTCACAAGGAGACCAGGAGTATGTATTACTTCCCGGTAATTGAGGTAAGTAGGGGATTCAGGGCACAGCGGATTTCAGCAAAAGAGAAATTTATTTTGTCATAACACGTCGTTTCGGCCCTGACAAAGCCTTTATCAAGTGACTGGCATGTCGGATCAGAGGATATATGTGTATGAATGGCAGCAATACCCTGGTCATGGGGGATGTTTGTGTATAAACTAGAGACACCTAAAGTCACCAATAACATGTCTGGTGTAATGTTTGTGAGCTGTGCAATGTTGTTGATGAAGTCTGTTGTATCTTTAACATATGTGGCCATTTTGCACACACGACTGGAGAAAAAAGTCCACATGCTGAGATAAGGTGTGACAAAGAGAACCCCTCACCAAGTTAATTGGCTTATCTGGAGGTGCTGTGGGTGATTTATGGACCTTTGGTAACGTATATAGAATGGGAATAATTAGATGTAGCTGAATAACAACTTGTTTAGACTCCTCAAGGATCCAATTATTGCTCAGCTCAATAATAGCATTGATTTGGGAATGAAGTGTCAGGTAGGATCCCCGCTTACAAACACACAGATACCTAGCAAGCTCTCAGAAACCACCCCAAATGACCACAATATATATATATATATGTATCCCCGTTTAAGTGCTTAGAAAAGCTTTGACCATTGAACTGCTGTAAAATTGAATCCCTATACATACTATAATCCATGATAACTATTCACCCACCCTTATCAGCTGACCGAATAATGGTCTCCTTATTATTCTATAATGTCTTCAACGCTATCATTTCCTTGTTTGGTATTTATAGTACACACAAAGGGCTTAGTATCATGTTCCAGTAAGTACATAAAAGGTGGCAAAACTATGATTAGTGCTCTGAAAATCAAAAAACTTTTTCCTCTAAAGGGGCTGCCCAAAGCTGAAGCTTGTATATTTTCTTACAAACAAAGTCTTTTAATTTAGGTTTATGTTGTAGTTTATATAATGTCACCTCTCAATCAATTGTTTATGTATAGGGACATACGAAAGACCTTTACTCAAAACACTCATTTCTGAGGGTGTATGGTGATATAATGGATATATCACTGTTTTTGTGTCTGTTGCCTTGTACCGCGTTTGGTGTATGCGGCCCTTGTGTTTCCTGCCACCCCTAATACGTTTAGCTCTGGGAAAGCTGTCTCCAAAAAGGTTGCTGGCCAGATGTGCTTTCCTGTTCATCCGAGAAGTTTGTGTCACTTGTGTTGTTAGAACTTCAGATGTAGCTGACTTACTGTCCCCGTAACCACGAGAAACTAAGTTTAAATCCCCGGAATTTATTTGCGTTTTATTGATTGGATGTGGCGACCGTGACCAAGCTACGAATGAGATGCGACCGGGAAAAATTGAGTTTAGCGTTGGTCGCTGTACTCTGGATTAATAATAGGTAGCACTACTGTGCAAGTGTGTATCTTTAATCTAAATGATATATAACACTTCCCCCCAAGCCCCCCCCCCCCGGGAGATTTCGTAGCTACAGGGTGTGCTGTGGTGCTAGTTAGCACACCCGTGATATTCCAGGAAGTCTGAGTGTTCCACATGATGGAGTAGGGAGCAGAAACAGGTCCGTCTTTTGCCCTTTAGTTCTTTGTACAGTGCCTCCATCCTATGAGGATCCTGCCAGAGACAGGATAGGTCCCCATAGGCACTTTCTTCCCCCCCCTGAATGACTCCAGGCTCAGATAGGGTATAATCAACTGTTCTTATTGCAGTACACTGCATGCCTCCATGCTCTCTCCTGGTCCCTGGAGCATACCCAAGGGACTTGAGGCCCCAAGAGGCTCTCCTTAGCTCCCTTACCCCCTGATGAGGCAAGGGGATGCACTCCCACTTCACTGAGGGAGGGAAGGGAAGACACACAATTTGGTGGAGTGCCAGCTTTAATTCCCAGGGGAGGGGCTTGTAACCCTGCCCCATAACAGGGCAGGTCCAGGTACAGACAGGCATCACACCATCTGCATGTGACCCAGTCAGTACCCTCCCCAGGCATGACAATCCAATCTGCCGGTAGGCCTGCGCCCCGGACATGATAACATTGTAGCTATCCAGGCTGCAACTGCAAGCTGGGCCCTGTGCATGAGTTTAACTCCAACACTGCCTGTTCCTATCAGAACTGATAGTGTTCAGGCCAGTGGAAAGGCTATAGCCAGGGGCGCTAGGCTATAGATATGTAACCCAGACATTATTTCCATTAATTTCATATGATAACCAATTTATTTCAGTGTAACCTGTCATATATGCACCTAAAAACTTCAGATTACTAAAAAGTATTTTTAAAGTATGATTTTTTTAAAAGTACAGTAAATAACAGTTTTGACATAAATAACAAAGACTTTGTGAAATATTACAATATTCTTCAATATTCTTCAATCTTCTTACAAAAATACAATCTTCTTCAAACAGCATCTTCTTCTGGCTGTCTCAGTTTCACCTGTAATATATAATTTTGAGAATATTATGTATTAATAATTGTGAAGAAATAGATGCATGAATAACACTATGTGGAACGTATACTATCGATAAACTTTATGGAACACACATATGCATGTCACTAAATGTCAGTGCATGCATGTTATATGGAACCTGATTGAAACGCATATGCATGTCATTGAATTTCTGCGCATGCGAACTGTGTGTAAGAACTGTATGGAACACAAATTGGTGACAATTTGTAAAAGTCATAGTTTTCGATAAAATACTGATAAATTTGAACAACTGTTGCCATCTTATCATCTGTTGCATTGATCGCGGCCCATATTAAATAAGCGTGCGTTCTGTCGGGTTTTTGGAACACGGACTGCAGTTGTGCACTCATCTCGGAACTCTCAGGACAATAGAACACCAGACACTGCGCGTTTAGTTTTAATATGAAAAGCCTAAATTGATACATTATTGTAACTTCTTCAGTCCCAAGGCCAATTTACAATGGACCACTGTGGTATTCTTTTAAACACCTGCAAGTCGACACATTACTGAAGCGCATGCGCATTACAATTCATGAATATCTGCCATCTGGCGGATACGCAAACAATTGCAATCAATTAAATCCAATCAACCGCAGTTGTGAATGCAACATGAATGCGGTATGAATGCGGTCAGAATGCGGCATGAACGTGGTGAAGTGCGTGGCATTCGGAAAAAATCCCCGAAAAAATTCGGAGATGTTGCAGAATAAAAGGGGCCGCGGCTGTATTAAACAAAGACAGGCATTGTTTAAAGCGAGATATTTCTACATTGTTACTTGTATTGAAACACGTGTCAAGTTCCTGGAATGCAAAGGCACAGATACTATACAACACCATCTGCAGTACTGTAAGAAATAAATTAATCCTACAGGTCTGTACTGATGTAACAAGACTTACTGTTCTTGGTGCCGCAAAACACCAAGTGTAAATCACCTGCATTTATTTGCAATTTGCAGCTTCCTTACGGCTACTATCATAGGTGAAGATATTCAGTGTGCCACCTGCCGGACACAAATACTGAACGGCACTAACATAAATAACCTCACAAAATAATTATGTGGCTCACCGTAGCCGAGCCATGGACAACAAAGTGTCAACACGCCTGTAATCTTGCACCTTCCTTCGAGGTCACAGAGACCGTAAGACTGGCTGCATCTGTAGCTGTGTAGGCTGTGCGTCTCGTTCTTTAGAAACGCTGTCTATTTTGTGTTTTATCCTGTTGCGTGTCTCCCAGATTCATTAGCAATTTGTAAACCTGTGGTAAATATGTGGCAAATATTGTGCATTGCAATATATTACATGCATCTTCCTTAGCATATGGCTAATGCGTCATTACTGACAACTAGCACCTGGGTGTTTTATCATGACAAAGAAAACACAGAGCGCACCGGAGGTAAGTATACATGTGTAATAGGCAAATATTCAAAAGTAAGAAAACACTTACTTTTTTATATTTGTCTATTACACATGTATACTTACCTCCTGTGCACTCTGTGTTTTATTTGCTGCTTGTCCTCGGACGTTCTCTTCAGTGCAAACTGCAGGTGCTGCAAGGGCTCCCACACAGTAGCTGCAAGGAGCTTAAGCTACTGTCACTCTATTAACTATCTGGAAGTATGAGCGTGGACTCAACCTTTCTCTGTCTAATCCAGACATTATCTGGCTAACGTGTCGTTACCTGTGATGTTAAATTAGAGATTGTCTTTTTAATAGTCAGCACAATTTGCTGTTAGTTGGTATTGCCTCTATCAAATTTGTCTGACTTCCAATTTGTACACTACATCTAGAAATTGCGTCAGTCATGGACACCATTGCCCATTTTGAACTTTAGTGATCCTATGAGAGTTCTTTCGAGTTGCTGCTCCATATTAGCTTTAAAGACCTCAAAGGTTTCTTCTTCTGTTGTGGCACACCCTATCATCTGAACACTCTGTAGGTGTCCAGAACCTCACTCTCACAATATTAATTCAGGCTTACCCCAGTCCTATATTGTCTCATTAAACTGCTTTCTTATTTAAACACCTTGAACATGTGAATGGGCATAAGCTTTTATTTATTTTCTTATTGCATTGCTTTGTAGCATAATTTTGGGAGAGGGTATCGAAAAGAGCGTCCTTTGATCAATGTTAATGTGGAAAATTATCTGAGAATGCAATGCTAACCTCAATTTTGACAGAAGCTGCTTTAATGACTTGCATCATATCAATTCTAAATTGAGAAAACTAATTGGATGAATATGTTTGTTCCCCAATGTTTCATCCAAACTGTTTTGCAGTGCAGGATACAGCAGGTACACAGCAATAAAAATAAGAAATAAAGCAGGTGTTTAATATTTTTTATGAGCAACATTTTCTTCTTAAGAGTCACATTTGACTCTCTTCTTTATAGTCACATTTGTGAGAAGAATATTACTGTAGGGAGTCAAATGATCCCACACAGTCAGTAAAGTCTGTAACAGTGACAATTAGAAAGTGCTAAGGGAACAGTAAGAATATCTGAAAGGCAGGTGAGCAGAAGGATTTTTGGCCTTTATATGTTTAAACTTACAGCTCCTTTTCTTTTAGCCCTTTTGCTGTAGGACAATGTGTTGCAGGTTTTTCCGGCAGTAAAAGGGTTACATTAATATAACCTAAACAATTGAGCCATGAAGCATTGGGCTCAATGCAAAAATGAGAAGAACATTTGGTGCGGGTATGGCATCCAGGCTACAGCGTCTATGAGGACCACGTCAAGTACATGAACAGTGACGGTCCACGTGGGTCCATTATGTGCAAGTGCCGGATGGTCATGCTGGTCTGGTCAAAAAATCCTCATGTTGCTTGCTAATGTTAGAATTAACTGTCTGAGCCCAGTGTGTTTGTGTGTATTCTGTTTTGGAAGTTGGGAAATACAATCATATTATCTTGGATGTGTAATTATGTTTGGGAAGACAAAAATCTGAACATGTATGTGTCATGTTATTGATCAAAATAATCATTGTTTGAAATGTTTATGGTGGGTGCATATTTTTCATTGCAATGAAGTCTAGTGTACACTGTTGGTGGAACAACATTTAAATGACAAGGATGAGATGTACAGTACCCACCCAGGGCCACCAACTGATTTCCCAGGGCCCATGATTGGAGTTTTGACCCCCCATCCTCGAGTGTTGGCGGCCTTGCAAATAACCCCCACCCTCATTTCACAACTCCTTGCATGCCGCCTCCTCTATTCCCCTCCCTATCCCTATGTATTTCCCTCACTCTGCCCCCACCTCATCCCTCTCTCACTCCCCCAACTCCCTGTTCCACCTCTCTCTTCTCTCACACTCTCCCCCACTGTCACTTAATTACCACCCTTTCACTCAATACCGCGCCCTCAATTCCCCCCTCTTCACACTCATTCCCCGCCCACCCCTCTGGCCAAATACACACTTCACCCCCCCCCCCACACGCACACACACAATCTTAATACCCATACAGTTCGCCCCCCACAATACCCCCATCCCCCTCCCACGCACAAAAAGCAATACTCTCTCCCACACACAAAATGCAATACTCTCGTCCACACACAAAATGCAATACTCTCTCCCGCGCACAAAATGTACTAACTCCATTCCACACACAGAATGCAATACCCCCCACACATAAAATACAATAACCCCTATCCCATACACAAAATACAATAACTCCCCCTCAACAAAATACATTAATTCCCCCCACAAAATACAACAACCCCCTCACACACAAAATACAATAACCCCTGTCATGTTTCATTTGACCCCAAGAAGCCGACAGATCAAAATCTCTTTCCTGCCCCTGTTGGAGAAGAAAGAAGAAAAGGATGAAGATACGAAGAAAAGAACGTTGATCTACTCACCGGGGCCTCGTCTGCAAGCAACTGAAGAGCGTGGACTTCTGCGCATCATGCTGATGAGTATCATTATTTCGTGGGTCAAGAGTTGGTGCCGCAGTTGAATGAGGAGGATTAATCTTCATCCCGCAAAGGTAAGAAACACATTGATTGAATTCTATTAGAATTGTGTTTTTTTGGGGGGTGGTGCCCATTGATTGGCAATGTGTTTATCTCTGCCCATAGATAACCACATTGACCATCAATGCATTTTGTGTCAAATGTTTGTTTTTATTTAATTGCAATATGATGTATTATATTTTGAGTATTTTTTTTTTAAATGTATTTTATTGTAACCGCTAAGGTAATGAATGGATTAACCCCTCCCGCAACCTTATCGGTAGGCTTAACCATCCACCCCGGGGCAACAAACCCCTTCACTCACCCCCTCTTCCCTCAACAAACCAAGAAGTTTGGTTTTAGCCCTTCCTTACCTTAGCAGCTAGCCACTAATGTAATGAAGCTGCTTTTATTTTATTTTAATGACATAGCTTTCAAGCAAGGGGTCTCCGGAGATGTACCGCATTCATTTCAGCCTTGGGAACCCCATGCTTCCTGAGATACATGATGTCACATTTCCAGGACATTTAAACATGGCACAGATACTGACACCCCATACCGGGGCCTGTAACTCGGGAAGCAGGGGGAACTTGCGGCTGAAATGTATGCGGTTCAGGTCCGGAGACCCCTGCTTAAATAATATGTTATTAAAACTAAAGCCACACGGGGGCGTGCCGATGACGTCATCCGGTATGGAAGGGTAAGAGGAGAGCTCCAGAGACCCTCTCGAATAAACGCAATTATTAGCAGTTTTCCTCCGATATTTTCGACTACAAATTACTCTGCCCTAACTCCTGAATACCCAGGCATGTCAAATAAAACGAAAAACCAACCTGGACAGGGGGTAACAAAGTTTTTTTCCCCCTCGAAGCAGAGCTCCGATGTGGGAGCATAAAAACAAGATGGCGTCTCCCCGCCCGGCGCACGCGGAGCAAAGCCGATGACAACGGACCGAGATAGGGCCAAAGAAATCCTAAACTCGGATGAGGGGATTACCAAGGCTTACTTGGAAGAGCTGCACGGCAAACTCTACCGATCCCTACAGGCTGATCTGAGGGAAGCGGTAGCTGAGATAAAACAGGACATACTAGGCCTTACTGAAAGAACCACGGCATTGGAGAACAGGCTGGAGGAGGCCCTCAAACACCAGACCGAAGCAGATGAGGAGATCACCCGGCTGGGTGCTGAAGTTAACTCTCTAAAAGACGGATTAGAGGACCAGGAGAACCGGGACCGCCGGCAGAACATCAGAGTCCGCGGTATCCCTGAAACGGTTCTCCCTGGCCACCTCAAAGAATACCTAAAATATTTTTTCACAATGATCTGCGGGGACCTGGAGGAGAGGAAGCTCGAAATAGACAAAGCTCACCGCGCGCTCGGCCCGAGATCGGACGACCCTAACCGAAGAAGGGATGTGGTCGTCCATTTGCATAGTTACACAGCTAAAGAAAAGCTCATTGGTGCCTGTCGGGAGCAAGATCCCGTTCAATTCCGCGAGGAGCCCCTTCAAGTCTACAATGACTTATCCAAAATCACCATGAACCGACGCAAGGAACTGCGTCCCCTAACTCTGTTACTGCGGGACAATGGAATAAAGTATAAATGGGGGCTCCCTTTTAAGCTTATTATAAACAACAAAGGAAAGTACTTTACCATCCGCTACCCAGAAGATATGGCCCAACTTGCACGAGCCCTTGATCTGACCCTCCCACCGTCCTGGTCCAACGACACACAACGATCCCAGAGTCAAGAAAATGAAGACCCTCCTGTGAGAGCCTCAGTGAGACTGGCGGGCCAGAAAGAGACGAAGGAAAAGTAACATCTCCCCATACTTACCGTATGCGACTGCTGACCGGGGACACCACTTGACGCTACTTCAGCCTCAGAAAGGGTACCCGACCAAGATCCAGGGGGTACTACCCCCATCTGAGGCTCTGCTAGCCTGATCCACCGGTAAGCTGCAGAAGGGATTCCAGAAGCGCTCACCTAGCCTCGTCTTCACCGGAGCTGCACGCAAGTCTGAGGCAAAAGCCGACGAGCACCAAACCCGGAAGGAGCTGAGACCTACGTGGGACCTTGTTTCATCCCTTTCCCCAGTTTTTCCTCACCCTCCCTCGGCAGAGTGGAGGAAGCCGCTTCACCCCTTGGCTGGAAAGGACGTATTTCCAGTTGACCGTGGAGACTGGTGACCCGGTTGGTCAGTTCTGTGGAGAAAAAAGCGGATCTCCGGCCGCTCAAAGGATGCTCGTTTCTTGAGCACTGAGCCCCCCTGGACACCTGATGAGACAAACGCTCCAGAAGGGTCTGTAACGGAGAGTTACAAATATGTTTGGTAGAATAGATATTGTCGAGACTAGTTAAGGTTACACTGTTTATATGGTTATGTTATAGTTAATAATCCCTTTAATATAAAGTTAAATGCCAACGACTATCCCCCCTCCCCCCCCCCTTCCCACCCCTCATATCCTGGATCCCCTTCCCGGCCCATGCCTCAGTCTCTCCCTACACCCCTATCCTACCCCCACATCCCCCACTCCCCTCCCGGTACCTGGCCTCTCCCCCCTCTCTCCCGAACCACCCACCTCCCCCTTAGCCCTGTAGAAGATGTATCCCTAAAGCCCCAAAAGCGATTGGGACCCCAGGCAGAAAAACAAACAGTGGAGCTCCAGCATTGTCTCTGTCCTGAGACACTTATAGGGATGCTTTACTGATATGTATACAAGGTGTAATAAAGTTCCTATGTTCTCTACACTTCCTCCCCCTCCCCCCCAGCTCCACACCACCCCCCCCCCCCGCCCCCTAGTGGGAAGGGAGAGGTCTTAAAACTCTATAGGAAAAATAGAACTCATGGCTAAACAAGCGGCAAATAAGCTAGTATCTTTAAATGTAAAAGGATTACAAAATAATAGGAAAAGGAGACTTGCCCTCCAAGAAATGAAAAAATCCGGTGGTGATATTATATTTCTCCAGGAGACGCATTTCACATCCCAAGACCCACCTAAATCATTCCAAAACACATTCACTATGAGTTTTTACTCATCATTTAGTAGTAAAAGAAGAGGAGTTGCTATTCTGATTCGTCAGGGCACTCCATTCAATCTAATAAAAATAACAACGATCCAGAGGGTAGATTTCTTGTGGTATATGGCTCACTTTCCGGATCGGCAATCGCACTGATTAACCTTTATGCCCCAAATGAGAATCAGACAGACTTCCTAAAAAAAGTATTGGAGGAGGTAGATCCTGATTATCTGTCATCAATAATAATAGGGGGGGACCTAAACATGGTACTCAACCCTACCGAAGACAAATCATTCGTCCAAGGCCGCCCGCACTCTACCCAATCCCAAAGATTGGGGATTTTTTTTTAAGATATTATACAGTAAAGGAGTTTTCTTTGGTGGACATTTGGAGAGCACAGCATCAGGGACAAAGGGATTTTACCTTTGTTCTCGGCCCCTCACCAGACCTATTCTCGTATAGACTATTTTCTGGCAACCAAGAATGTTCTGGAGGCTGTCGACACTTCTGATATTGGCCCAATTACGTGGTCAGACCACGCAGCCATCACTCTGAACCTAACTATTCCATTTGTTAAAAATTTATTTCGTACAGCTGGAAATTAAATGACTCTTTACTAAACCACTCGGAGCTAGAAAATGAGATCAAAAAAGCCCTTAAGGATTATTTTAGACTGAATCTTGGATCTGTCTCATCCCCAGCAATCCTGTGGGAAGCCCATAAGGCGGCAATTAGAGGTAACTTTATCTCAATTGCATCCCACAGGAAGGAAGTTAAAGCAAAGTTACTCAAAGAGCTTACAGACAAAATTATGAAACTAGAGCAGCAGCATAAATCGAACCCTTCCAGGAAAATCTATAAATTATTGACAGCTGCTAGAAACGAATTAAAGCAGATTCAACTAGAGAACGTAGAAAAAGCTCTCAAATGGACAGGTCAGAGGTACTATGGTAAAGGTAACAAGGCTGACAGACTTCTTGCTAGCAAGTTAAGAGGAATTCAAAAAAGATCACAAATAACAGCGATCAAAAAATAGATCTGGTGAGATATTATATAATGAAAAAAAAATAGCAGATGAATTTACCAAATTCTATACTAAACTATACAACCTGAGAACCCGATCTGTTAACTCAGGATCTGCTGAAGCAGAGGCAATTATAGACTACTTAGATGATTGTGGCCTACCCTCCCTGACAGAGGAGGAAAAGGCCTTGCTAAACACTAAAATATCACTGGAAGAACTGACGGAGGCAGTGAAAGCATCAAAAATCTCCAAAATGCCGGGCCCCGATGGCTTTACTAATGTCTACTATAAGAAATTTCTACTAATACTGTCCACCCACTTACTAAATTTGTTCAACTCATTCATGGAGGGGAATCCAATCCCACCATCAATGTCATCAGCTAATTTAGCTATTATACACAAAGAAGGGAAAGATCCGACACAATGCGAAAGCTATAGGCCAATTTCCCTATTGAACAATGACCTCAAACTGTGTAGTAAGATATTGGCGAATAGACTGAATCCCATTCTACCCAGATTAATTCATATTGACCAGGTCGGTTTTGTCTCAGGACGCCAGGCCTCGGACAATACCCGTAAAATAATTAATATAATTGACCATGTCCACCTGACCGGTTCGAAAGCAATGCTGCTGAGCCTAGACGCAGAGAAGGCATTCGATAGAATTGACTGGCTATTTTTGGATAACACCTTGAAGAAATTTGGCATTAAGGACTCATTTTTAGAAGGAGTTCGTGCGCTCTATCAGAATCCGTCCGCTATGGTCAGACTCCCGGGCGGAAACTCTGAAAGGTTCCAAATTAAAAATGGCACAAGACAGGGTTGCCCCCTGTCACCCCTTCTCTTTGCTCTCACTATTGAACCACTAGCGACTAAAATACGAAATAATACGAATATACAGGGTATCATAATTGGAAAAATAAATGGTAAAATCTCCTTATTCGCTGACGATATCATTTTAACTTTGACCAAACCCCAAACTTCCCTTCCTAACCTTCAAAGGGAACTGATGGTCTTTGGCAAAATATCAGGCTACAAAATAAATAACGAAAAATCCGAAGCCCTAAATCTAAGTCTCCCAGACTTAGAAGTGAAACTACTCAAATTGAATTTTAGCTACAGATGGTGCTCTTCATGCATTAAATATTTGGGAGTAAATGTATCAAGGAACTATCGGGCTCTCTTGGAGAAAATCAAAAAAGATCTGGATAAGTGGGAAGGTTACCAGATTTCATGGATCGGAAGAATGATCTCAATTAAGATGAATATACTCCCCAGATTATTATACTTTTATCAAACACTTCCGGTCCATGTTCCTGGCGCTGAATTGAAAAATATTCAAAAGAGGCTGTTTAATTTTATTTGGCAGGGCAAGAGACCCAGAGTCGCTAGCTCGGTACTGTTGACTCCAAGAGCAAGGGGGGTATGGGCGTCCCAGATATATATAAATATTACCTGGCTGCCCAATTAAAACAAGCAGTAATGTGGAACACAGACCCAGCTCATTGTTGCTGGATTGAAATAGAATCACATTATGCCAGAATGCCTTCTCTACAAGCTTGCCTCTGGAATCTAGACAGAGGAGATATGCAATTGCATAAACTAAAACTAAAGGCGATGAGACACACTTGGGAGGTCTGCTCGAAATGTAAGACCAGATTTCGGCTCTCTTCATCCAGCTCGCAACTTGCGCCTATATTTAACAACCCAAAATTCCCTCCGGGATGTGGATCCAGACTGTTCGATCAATTAAAGTCAAGGGGAATCAGGGCGATTGCCGATCTCTTAAGTTTGGGGAAGCTCATGAACTACCAAGATTTACGGGCTAAATCTGAAATTACAGATTTGGACACATTTAAATATCTTCAAATCCGACATTTCATCCAAAAAATATCCCCAAAACCAGAATTCCCCCATCTCACCAAGTTTGAGTCAATACCCACCAAAAAGGTCTAATTTCAGAAATTCATGCTGAACTAGAGAAATCAGCGGACCCTCCAAACCATGACTACATGTTCAAATGGGCAGCAGACCTGAATATAAACATAGAGAGAGAGGACTGGGAAGAAATTTGGGAAGCAGCCTCAGGAACTTCCATATGTACCACAACGAGGGAGAATATATACAAAATTTTATTTCACTGGTATCTTACTCCTGTGAGATTATATCAAATATACCCTCTGGCATCTGATCTCTGCTGGAGAGGCTGTGGACAAAGAGGGGACATGGCCCACATCTGGTGGACATGTCCAGAAATTGTGAAATATTGGACCGAGGTCTAAAATTTTATAAAAGAGGTCATCGGCCTTGAGATACCAATTGATCCACTGACCTTCCTACTGGCCAGACCAATGAACGAAATTGACTGTCCAGTTAGGAAATTAATCTCCTTCATCCTCACAGCAGCTAGATGTGAGATAGCGGCCTCCTGGAAGAATTTAACCACCCCCTCCTAAGGAACCATAAAAAAGAAGATCAAAGAGGTGATGCTCATGGAGAAGTTAACGGCCCTCCTTAAGCAAAACCTAACCATATTCTACAGAACATGGGAGCCCTGGTTAATTTTTATAAGATGAGGGTAACCCATACATACCATGCAGGGAAATTTTATACCCAGACAAGGAGTACCATGACATCCCGATCCTAAACCTAAAAACTGACAAAACCAGAAACCCGGCGACCAGGGAGGGTATCCCTCCTCCACCCTACTTTTGCCCCCCCCCCCCCCCCATCCCACTTTCTCCCCCCCATGTCCTTTTCTTTCTCGCCTTCTCTCTCTGAGGGCCTCTCCTGTACGACAATTAAGGTTGACAATCTTTCCCCCCCCCAAAATGCAAAAATGTTCTTGTATTAGGCTGTACAGTGTGTATGACGTTTTACTGTTGTATAATTGCCTAATAAAACTATTTGAAACAAAAAAAATTAAAGCCACACAATCGCCTGTTAGAGGTGCGCAGAGAGTGACTGATTCTGTCTACTCTCACTGGGCGTCTCTTCCAGACTGATGCAGCCCAGTAGGATTCACACAGCTGGAGTCCCATTCAGAAGCAAGGCCCCCCGCTGTGTTAATCCTGATCGGCCATTCCCCCAAGCCCTTTGCCGCAAATACTCCACTTTTGGACAGCATTTAACCAGCACATGCATTGCAGCAGGTTAGAGATACAAGTGGCTGCATCTGTAGGGTGACCAGATTTTCAAAATAAAAAACTGTGACACATTAAAAAATTATTTAATAAACAAATGATATCACGTGACGAACCCCGTTGCCATGACAATGAGACACTGACATCAGGCGGTGACATGTTGCCATGACAATGTGGCATCATGTGATGCCTCGGTGCCATAATGCGTCCCGTTCTCATGACCCACCCACACCCAGAGCCACTGACCCACACACAGATTCACTGACCCACACACACAGCCACTGATCCACACACAGAGCCACACACACAGAGCCATTGACCCCCCCACACACACACACACAGAGCCACACAACCACAGAGCCACTGACCCACAGAGCCACTGACCCACACAGAGCCACTGACCCACACAGAGCCACTGACCCACACAGAGCCACTGACCCACACACACACAGAGCCACTGACCCACACAGAGACACACACACACACACACACACACACACACACACACATAACCACACACACACACAGAGCCACTGACCCCCCCCCCCCCCACACACACACAGAGAGCCACTGACTCCCCCACACACACAGAGCCACTGACCCCCCCACACACACACAGAGAGCCACTGACTCCCCCCCACACACAGAGCCACTGACCCCCCCACACACACAGAGCCACTGACCCCCACACACACAGAGCCACTGACCTACACACACAGAGCCACTGACCCACACACACACAGAGCCACACACACAGAGCCACACACACAGAGCCACTGACCCCCACACACACACAGAGCCACACACACACAGAGCCACTGACCCACACACAGAGCCACTGACCCACACACAGACCCACACTCAGAACCACACACACTCACAGAACCACACACAGAGCCACACAGTCACAGAGCCACACACACAGAGCCACACAGTCACAGAGCCACACAGTCACAGAGCCACACAGTCACAGAGCCACACAGTCACAGAGCCACACACACACACACACACACTCACAGAGCCACACACAGCCACACACCTCTACGAGCTCTGAGAAGGAAGCAGCTCAGTGTGCTCTGTCCTCCAACAAGTCCCCTGCGGCCCGGCATCCTGCAAAGCCCCGCCCCGGCAACCTTCAACCAATGCCCTGCGGCCCAGCCAGCATTCTCCAAAAGTCCAACCCCCCGGCATTCTGCTAACCCTCACCTGCTACCGCATCTTCTCCTCACTGCCCGTGCGTTGCCCCCGCCGCATCATGCAGTGCCCCCGTCGCATTGCGCAGCGCCCCCGCATCGCGTGCCACTGCATCCTGCTACAAGAACCAGGACCAGGGCCAAAAACCGGGACATTACCGGGACAGAGTGGCATCCGGGACAGGAATGAAAAAAACGGGACTCTCCTGGCAAAACCGGGACGAATGGTCACCATATGCATCTGTAGCTAGTTTAGTAATGGGGGAGTGGGAGAGGGGCTTAGGCCTCAAGGTTTAAATAGCCAAGTCCCTCAATAGCTAGAGTTCCAGGTCTTCAGGAATCCTAAGATCTGTGGCGGTGAACCCGAGATAGGAGCAGTTGGTGCTTGTAAGCTAAATGATTGGTTAGTCGGATACGTTTATTGACTGAAGGATACATAGTTTTAAAACTTTTTAATATCTCAAAACAAAAAAATTTGATTCAGTATTTAAATGGATTTGTGTGATTAGTGAGAGTGTGCAATAATGGATTTAAAATCAAACTGTGGCATACATTTAATTAACTTCTAGGCTCTGAACTAACTTGCACTGAGACTGTCAATCAAAACATTTGCATAATCCATTTGAGAATTTGCAAGAGCATGAACAAGGAGTTTTGTGCCAGAATTTGATAGAAAAAGATAAATATAGAAAAGTTTGTTAAATTAGTATTTGTAAACACAAGTTTGATGCTGGCTGCTGGGAAGGTTTGTGCCCAGACGTATGCAGATGGTTACCTTTAAGTTTTAAAGCTTCAGTCCCACAAGGGTCAACTCACAGTGAGGTCACAGACCTCAAACAGGGCGGGAGAACGCGTTCTTAATGGTGTCTCCTAGCACCCCGCATTACTACAACTATATAGAGGTCCTTGTCACTATCGCTCTTATGTATTTAATTTATTTTTACGTTTCACTACAGATTAATACCTACTATTTATTATGAATGAGTGTGCGGGAATCCTGATTAAAACCAAAAGGCAGCCTCCCGCAATGAGACGCTTGGGGGCTATCAGTTATTCAAGGAGACCCAGTTTTCTCTCAAACAACTAATTAACTCTCCAGGTATCCGACAAGCGGCCTTTCCTTTCGGGGCTGGCACGTCCCTCTGCCATAAACATTGTACCACTGCATGGACTGAAAGGATGCTGTTCTCTAAACTCAAGAGCATCCGACATACAGTGGCGGCCGCCTTTATCCTAATGCGGCCGAATCGGCGCAACTTTGATAACCGCGGGCAGATGCGTTTTTTTTTGTTTTGTCCGGAGTGTATTGCGGTATTTTAGCGCTCATAATATTAGCATTTGATTATCGCTGTCTGCAATACTGCAATACCGTCTAAAAACTCAAAGGGGCGTTCGCGAGCTGTTGTCTTGGAAGTCTAATACTTTAGCAGTTCAACCTACGTCAGTACACAGTCTGCGTGTGCGCGCGCAGTAATTGTAAATTTGCATATTTATACATGCATTTGTAGTGCTGTATGTCTCATTTGAAAATTGTTGAAACGCATTGGTGTGATGTAACAGTATCACATTTCGGCATATACATCGCTCTCCCCTCACTCGCCCCCGCATACACACAGGATAATTTACTGCACTGCAGTATTTCAACTTCTTATCTTATCTACAGTACAGTACACCTCTCCCACACCATTCCTTTGAATGTGTGTCTTTCTGGTTTCAATCACATTCCTGCTTGATAGCTACTGATTACTGCGCATGCGTCTGTAAGTCGCCACTGCTTGCTTGCGAAGTTCAAGAGTGAGTGACCAAAAAAATATATATATTTTTTTTTCTCCTCATTTTTTATTTTTATTTTCTCCACAAGCCTGCCTAGACCAACTTGATATTACGATATTCAATCTGTGATGTAGCTTTTGACTGTGACCCTGTGCGTTTGACTGCACATGGTTGATTTGTGTGCTTTTTATGTACTATATTTGGGGGTGTAGGGATCAAATTATTATGATAACCTGCCTTTTGAAAATATGCCATTTCTTTGAACTGCAGTACAACTAATCCTTCATGCAGCTGTACCCTGTGTCCCCCTCCCCCATGCACACACAAGGCTCGCTCAAGGATTTGAAACTCTTATCGACAGACACCTCTACAGAGTCATTCAGTTTCTGAAGCTTGCCATTGGGTTTTTAATCCGTCCCTAGCCGTGCATCACCTGTCTGCTGTGCCTGAGTGTAATCCTCTTTGGGATGGGAGCTAGCTCATGATTACTGCGCATGACTCCCCCATTCCCCCCCACCCTTTGAGGCTTTGTTTACGGTAACGCTTTTGGAAATCCCTTCTCAAATTTGATATGTAAATCTGATTTGCACAGCACTGTAAGAACTGAGAGTTAAAAAAACATTATCTGATTCATGCTGTTGATGCAGTAAATTACCACTTTTTGTCATTCTTTCTTTTTATTTGGTGTTGGTGGGGGGGGGGGGGGGTTGTTGTCAATGATTATGATTATCATGAATGTAAATAAATATTTATTTTATTTTATCAGGAACAAAAAAAACAAATATAAAAATAATCATGAATCATACAAAATGCAGTCTTTATTAAGTTCTTCTGTCAGATGGAAATTGAGGGCCGGTGGATAATCATGAATAATGCACATTGATAATAATATTAATTAATTATATATATATATATATATATATATATATATATATATATATATATATAGTAATATCATTTTTCCTGTCTTTATCTTCTTCCTCATTCTGTGTACAGTACAGTAGTTCATTGAGACAGGAGAGGTTTTGTGTACATCATGACTGCAGTTTAGATACTGTACACTTAACTGTACAAACAGTTCACAGACTTTACATGATACCCCCTCTCCCCCAGTCCATCCTTTTTTTCTGAAAAGACAAGAAAACAAAAAATTAGTGCAGTTATGTGCATACTGTATTATGGCATTGTGTGCTGTGTAGTACTAGATGGCTGGTGCTGCTCTCTCTGGAAAGAAATAAATTGAGCAATTAGGTGCATACTGTATTATGGCATTGTGTACTGTATACTGTAGCTACTTCATATTAGACTACAGTACGCAGTTAGTACTGTCAAACTAGTCTATACTGGAACTACTGTATACTCTGACTACTGTTAAATACCTTGTAACCAGATGGCTGGTGCTGCTCTCTCTGGAAAGAAAAAAATTGAGCAGTTACAGTATGTGCATACTGTATTATGGCATTGTATGCTGTATAGCTACTCCATATTGGACTACAGTATGCAGTTAGTACTGTCAAACTAGTCTATACTGGAACTACTGTATACTCTGACTACTAGGAAAGAAAAAATCTGTGCCATACTTACCTGTATCATACTGTACTTACAATACTACAGTACAGTACTATACCATACTACCTTCCTGATGCTTGCCCATTACGCGCGATCACAATGGGCAACACAGTCGCAATATGGTCAATATATTTATTGGATCGTTCCACGGTGAGTACATCATTCCAAAAACTCAGTATGCCTTGCGCCAACTCATCCTTTTTGGAGGGTTTTACGACTTTTCGGATATGGTCCTTCAGCTGATGCCAGACCATTTCGATAGGATTGAAGTCTGGCGATCTGTCATTGGAGGCATTGCTTGCCAGCGACTGACGTTTCTTAGTTGGTTTTAACATGACCTTTTGCCTTTTGCCGTCTGCATGATCATAGATACGGGAAAAACCCGGTGATATACACCAATACCCTCCAATAAAATCGGGATCAATACGAAAAAAACATGGATCGCTACATAACCTTTTCCATTTTGCACGCTTCCACACATGAGGAGCTGGCAAAATTTTTTAAAAGTCATAGTTTTCGTTAAAATACTGATAAATTTGAACAACTGTTGCCATCTTATCATCTGTTGCATTAATCACGGCCCATATCAAATACACATAAGTTCTGTCGGGTTTTTGGAAAACGGGCTGCACTTGAACACTCATGGTGGCGGGTCTCTGGAGAATAACAGAAACTGGTCTTTGTCTTTCTTTAATATGAAAAGCCTAAATTGATACATTATTGTAACCTCTTCCTTCAGTCTCAAGGCCAATAGCACACTGTGGTATCTTTTTTAAACGAAACACCTGCAAGTCGACACATTACTGAAGCGCATGCGCATTACAATTCATGAATATCTGCCATCTGGCAGACACGCGAAGAATTGCAACCTATTAAATCCGAACCATTCTCAATAAACGCATGAACCGCGCATCAACCGCGCAAGACCCGCGGCAGAGAACGCAACATCAATGCGACATGCATACGGTGAAGTGCGTCGCATTCGGCGGAAAAAACAGGAAAAATGCGGTGATGTTTTAGAATAAACGGGGCCGCAGCATTATCACAAAATTACAAAAATGTAAATGTGTCTTTATGTAAATATGTGTTTAACATGCATAGCTTAATTGTCATGGTAAGGTAAAGATGGTAATGTGGCCATTATAAGTTGCAGTCCCATGTACAGTAGCGGCCGTCTTTAACCTAAATCGGCTAGATCCGCGGCTCTCGGATAATCTCCGTCAGGTGCGGGTTTTTTTTTGTCCGGAGTGAATTGCATTATTTTAGCGCTCGTGATATTAGCCTTTTTCTTCTCGCTGTCTGCAATACTGCAATGCCGTGTAAAAACTCAGGATGGCGTTTGCGAGCTGTTGTCTTGGAAGTCTAATACCTTCGCGGTTCAACCTACGTCAGTACACAGTCTGTGTGTGTGCGCGCGCAGTAATTGTAAATTTGCATATTTAAAGTATACATGCATTTGCAGTGCTGTACTGTACAGTATGTCTCATTTGAAAATTG
Organism: Ascaphus truei; assembly: GCF_040206685.1. Taxonomy (NCBI): domain Eukaryota; kingdom Metazoa; phylum Chordata; class Amphibia; order Anura; family Ascaphidae; genus Ascaphus; species Ascaphus truei. The sequence goes on from NC_134485.1 coordinate 315,000,192, forward strand.
TTGAAACGCATAGGCGTGTACAGCACTGTAACAGTGTCACATTTCGGCATATACAGCGCTCTCCCCTCGCTCAGGATAATTAACTGTACTGCAGGGTATTTCAACTTCTTATTTTCTCTACAATGCAGTACATCTCTCCCACACCATTCCTTTGAACGTGTGTCTGGTTTCAATCACATTCATGCTTGAAAGCAGGTAATTACTGCACATGCGCCTGTAACTTCGCCCACCACTGCTTGCTTGAGTGAGTGCCAAAAAAAAAAAAATATTTATTCTAATTTTTTTATTTTTATTTTCTCCACAAGCCTGCAAAAACCATCTTGATACTGTATTACGATATTCAATCTGTGCTGTAGCTTTTGACTGCGACCCTGTGCGTTTGACTGCACATGGTTGATTTGTGTGCTTTTTACGTACTGTATTTGGGGGTGTAGGGATTATATTATTATAATGAACTGCCTTTTGAAATTAAAGTATGTCATTATCTTTGAACTTCATGCAGCTGTACCCTGTAGCCCACTCCCCCACGAACACACACAAGGCTCGCTCAAGGATTTGAAACTCCGCAGAGTCATTAATTTTCTAAAACTTGACATTGTGTTCTTAATCCGTCCATAGCCGAGCGTCAGTCATCTCACTGCGCCTGCATGTAATCCTCTTTGAGATGAGAGCTAGCTGATTACAGCGCATCACTCAACCAACGCCCACCCCTCCACAGAGTCATTAATTTTCTGAAGCTTGACATTGTGTTCTTAATCCATCCTTAGCCGAGCGTCAGTCACCTCACTGCCCCTGCGTGTAATCCTCTTTGGGATGGGAGCTAGTTTATTACTGCGCGTGCACCTGTAACTTTACCCACCACTGCTTGCTTGAGGGAGTGAGTAATTTTTTTTTTTCATTTTCTTCACAAGCCTGCAAAAACAATTTTGATATTACACTATTGAATCTGTGCTGTAGCTTTTGACTGCGACCCTGTGCGTTTGACTGCACATGGTTGATTTGTGTGCTTTTTATGTACTGTACACTGGCGACACACTTTATTCGAGCTCGGCTAGTCCCACGAATTCGGGTATACCCGGGTGTATTGAGGTTTGTGACTGTTTTCTGCCCGAGTGCATTGAGGTATTTTCCAGGCAGGGATTGAAGCATTTTATTCCCGCTGGCTGCAATACTGCACAGTATATATATATATATACTGCATTACAATTCATGAATTTTTGCCATCTGGTAGACACGCGAAGCATTGCAGCCTATTAAATCCTAATCATTATCATTTAACAGATCAGCCGCCCGTCAGCCAGGCATGAACCCAGGCTGGGAAGGCAAACGCAACGGGGCTTGTCAGAGGTGAGGAGCGGTGCATTCCAGGTATCTGCCAGGTACATACTGGGTATTTGCTCGAATAAAGTGTGTCGGTGCAGTACTTGGGGGTGTAGGAATCAAATTATTATGATGAACTGCCTTTTGAAATTACTGTACTGTATGTAATTTATTTGAACTGCTGCACAGCTAATCCTTCATGCAGCCCCCTCCCCCACTCACACACATAAGGTTCGCTCATGGTTTTGAAACTCTTATCGACAGACACCCCCACAGAGTCATTAATTTTCTGAAGCTAGGTCATTGTGTTTGTAATCCGTCCCTAGCCGAGCGTCAATCACCTCACTGCGCCTGTGTGTAATCCTCTTTGAGAAGGGAGCTAGCTGATTACTGCACATGACTCACCCAACCCCCCCTCCACAGAGTCATTCATTTTCTGAAGCTAGTCATTGTGTTTTGAATCCGTCCCTAGCCGAGCGTCAATCACCTCACTGCGCCTGCGTGTAATCCTCTTTGAGATGGGAGCTAGCTGATTACTGCGCATGACTCACCCAACCCCCCCAACCCCCAAACCTTTGAGGCTTTGTTTACGGTAACGCTTTGGAAAATCCCTTCTCGAATTTGAAATGTAAATCTGATTTGCACAGCATTGTGAGAATTGAGAGTTAAAAAAACCATTAACTGATTCATGTTGTTTTGTCATGCATTCTTTTTCTTTGGTGTACTGTAGGTGTGGGGGGGGGGTTGTCAATGATTATGATTAGCAGGAATGTAAATAAATATTTATTTTATTTTATCAGGAACAAAAAAATACAAATATAAAAATAATCATGAATAATACATAATGCAGTCTTTATTAAGTTCTTCTGGCAGATTGAATTTGGATAAACATTTATAAAACATTTATACAACATGGATAAACATGAATAATGCACATTTATAATAATATTATTTAATAATATATAATTTATAATATATATATAGTAATATAATTTTTTCCGTCTTTATCTTCTTCCTCATTCTGTGTACAGTACAGTAGTTCATTGAGAGAGGAGAGGTTTTGTGTACATCATTACTGCTGTTTATATACTGTACACTTGACTGTACAAACAGATGAGACTGTACACAACACCCCCCCTCTCCCCCAGTCCATCCTTTTTTCCTGAAAAGACAAGAAAACAAAAAATTAGTGCAGTTATGTGCGTACTGTATTATGGCATTGTGTGATATGTAGTACTACAGTAGATGGCTGGTGCTGCTTTCTCTGGAAAGAAAAAAATTGAGCAGTTAGGTGCATACAGTACTGTATTACTGTATGGCATTGTGTACTGTATAGCTACTCCACATTGGACTACAGTAGGCAGTTAGTACTGTCAAACTAGTCTATACTGGAACTACTGTATACTCTGACTACTGTTAAATACTATGTAACCAGATGACTGGTGCTGCTCTCTCTGGAAAGAAAAAAATTGAGCAGTTACTGTACTGTAGGTGCATACTGTATTATGGCATTATGGCATTGTGTATGCATTTAGTACTGTCAAACTAGTCTATACTGGAACTACTGTATACTCTGACTATTAGGAAAGAAAAAATCTGTGCCATACTTACCTGTGTCATACTGTATTTACAATACTACAGTACAGTACTACTTCCTGATGCTTGCCCATTACGCGCGATCACAATGGGCAACACAGTCGCAATATGGTCAATATATTTATTGCAGCGTTCCACGGTGAGTACATCATTCCAAAAACTCAGTATGCCTTTCGCCAACTCATCCTTTTTGGAGGGTTTCACCACCTTCCGGATATGGTCCTTCAGCTGATGCCAGACCATTTCGATCGGATTGAAGTCTGGCGATCTGTCATTGGAAAAAAAGGACAATTAGTTTAAGAGAAACAGTACACAGTAAAAACAGTGGGAAAAATATGAGACATGGTTACCGCACTTACTCCGCTGGCATCCTCACCCAGTTGATACCGCGTTCAAGGATATGCGCTGTTGACGCGGTGTGCTTCGGATCGTTGTCTTGGTAGAAACGGTGACCATCCGGGAACTCGCGTGTGATGTACTCCACTATCTCAGGCACAATTTTGTCTTGGAAGAAAGCTTTATTCATGATTCCTATAACAAGAAAAGAAAAGTGCTCAAAAAACTGCACAATAGTACAGTACAGTGCATAAGGCTACATTATATTTTATATATTTTACCTTCAAAGATGACAATGCATCCTGGTCCACACCTAGAGATGGCACCCCACACATGCATCTTCATGGGGTGTTTTGGCCGCGGCTTCATAGATATGCGACCTTTTTTGTGGAAGGCAAAGGTGGAAAATCTCTCCAGCAATACAGTAGACTCGTTAGTGAAGATGCAATCCTGGAAAGTTTCCCCACTGTCGATCCATGCCTGGGCCTGGACCACTCTTTTGTTTTTGTTTACGTCCCTTATCATGGGGTACGCTCTGTAATGACAAGGAATAAATAATTTTAGCGGTACAGTACAGTTTCCTAAACAACAATTTTACCTCCTGTGCTGTCCAGTACTAACCTCACACGTCCATATTTCCATCCAATTCTGCGTCTCATCTTCTTTATGCTGGTCTCGGATACAGTCAGATTGTGATTTTGCTGCAGAGTGTATTTGACCCTTAATGCACTCTTCTCATCATTCTCCTCACTTATTTTGTAGACCAGAAGAGTTGTCTCCCTACAATGTAAAGAAAAACAATCTGGTAAGTTACAGTGCAGTAGGCCACAAGCACAGCACATAATTTGGTGTAAAAATAGTATACAATGAGATATTGTTCTATTAATATGCAGCAATATAAAAAATATATATACTGTTGTAATATAAATCTACCGAAATCACAAAAATATTAGATACAGTAGATATACAGTACACAATATATTGTTCTATTAATATGCAGCAATATAAAAAATATATATACTGTTGGAATATAAATCTACCGAAATCACAAAAATATTAGATACAGTAGATCTACAGTACACAATATATTGTTCTATTAATATGCAGCAATATAAAAAAAATATATACTGTTGTAATATAAATCTACCGAAATCACAAAAATATTAGATACAGTAGATCTACTGTACAATATTTTATATATAAAAAAATTAAGTTATATAAATATACTTACGCGTTAGTCACCCTTTGTGCCCTTTTGCGTTCTCTGGTTTTTCCGTGTGCATGATAGCTCATGGTGGCTGCTGGCACAACGATGCCAGAAGTAGCTAACCAGTGTTGGATTGCAGCAATTCGGTGTCCGCTCGTGTACATCTCCTTAATTCGCATGTTGAGCTCCTTGGAAATCTTTTTAACAGGCATTGCTGCGGGTAGAAAGAAATACAAACACAAGAATGTATATTCGATGTTTAGTCGATGTGTATTCAATGTGCAGTGAATCCACAAAATGGATGGTGTATTTATACGGTAATGACTCACATTAGAGTACGCCCACTTTCAACACCTGTACCTCGTCGCCATGCATAAAAGGTTACACACTTTGCATAGCCCACCACTCGATGATCTTTATCTGAACGTTCCCTTGTCCAGATACTGTACTGCATTATGCCATCTGCTTCCATGGATCAACCCCGATTCTACGGACGCAGGAACCCTCTCGTCTCTGCCGTGCCTGTCATGCAGAAAAAGCGAAAGGCGACAGCTGTTTCCAAGCCAAGGCCAAAGCAGCAGGCTAAGGCCAATAAAGAAAACCTTCTGCTGACCCCAAAGGCTAAGGGATTTAATAGATGTCAGCCTTATTATGTCAAGAAGAAATACGGTGATGTACACTCCACGCAAAACAAATGGCAGCCAACCCATCGAACCCGCAGACCACTTCCTCCCATACGCTTCGACGACTCTGCCGCCGCTGTCCCGGAAATCTTCAGCCCGTCTTCTCCACTACTCGTCCTCAACGCTGCCACCGCCCTCCCGGAAACCCACAGGCCATCTTCGCCAGTTCTATTCGACGACGCTGCCGCTGGTGCCTCTGAAATCCACGGGTCACTTTCTCCTTTGCGCTTAAACGACTCTGCCGCTTCTCGCCCAGAAATCCAGAGGTCACTTTCTCCATCCCTCTTCAACGACGCACACTATTATTAAAAAATATTAATGCTGCTTAATTACCATAGCGGATAGCCGCTAAGGTAAGGAATGTTTATTTATATGTATGTTTTACTCATAGTGTAGAGGGTCTCCGGAGCTGAACCGCTTTGGTTTTAGGTCCGGGGACCCCCTGCTTCCCGAGATACAGGCCCCTTTATGGGGTGCCGGTATCCCTCTGCTTTGTTTACATTCCGCGGTCACGTGATCGGGACATTTAAATACAGAGGGATACCGGCACCTCATAAAGGGGCCTGTATCTCGGGAAAAAGGGGGTCCCCGGACCTGAAACCAATGCGGTTCAGCTCCGGAGACCCTCTGCACATCTACACTATGAGTAAAAATTGTTTTTATATATTTTTCTTTTGCCGATGTTTGCGCAGAGAGAGTGGCGGATCTCTCTCTGCTGCAAACACATATCGGCAGAAACGGCGTATCGCCAGGTTATCGGGCGACATTCTGTTTCGTCACCGGCTAATCGGCGTTTTGCTTTCGCAGTGATTGGCCAGGGATTCGGACCTTATTGCATACTGCGAGGGCAAATCGCCAAAATCATGCCGATAGGGAACACTTGCCGAGAGCACTTTTTCGGTGCTTACTGCATAGAGCCCAAAATACCTGAAATTCTCAATTTTGTTCCTCGGACAAAAGATTGTTAAGATAAGCTTTCAAGAATTATGAACTCTTTATCGGGTTAAACTATACTGGTCTACAATCCATTTTTTTTATTTTATAAACACAAAGACTGTGATGGTGAGAATCAGAAAAATGGGGAATCGTGCAAAGGATGAAAGGAAGCAGATTAGTGTTTTTAAAGACATACAGACGTGTAAAACACTCAGAAACATAAAGGATGTTTAAAGAGCATAAATGTAAGATATGAATAGTTAAATGTGTGGGAAAGGACTAGTAACATCAGAGAGATAGAGTAAGTTTCGGCATAGATTAGTGTGAAGAAAGCAGGACTACAGGAGTATAACCGCAATATATCCCAGGGCATACCAAATCATTGGAAAAGCCCAAAATACTGGCTTTTTATCGTAGTAAAATAACATGAATGGACAAAGGAATTTCATTAGGGCTTGCTATCATAATTGTTGTGCTTTGTCTGCCTGCATATTCAAGCAGCAATGCTACACCCCCCCCCCTTTTTTTTTCTTTTTATATGTAAAGCATGCGACAATATATAATTCTACATTATTGCCTAAACTGGCAGTCGTGTGGTGCTCCTGTTGTAAATCTGTAAAAGCCTGATTGTGTGCCTATCTAAATGGCGCCTTTCAGTTCTAGTCAATCCTTCGGTCAGTGTAACTCAGCAGCTACAATGCATCCTGATATTACTAAGGTAACATTATCTATTGTTACAGTTTGCAGCTCAAAGTGCTGGGAATATTGGCAACAAATTATCACAAAAAAGGAAAGTGTTGCAAAGATCTTGCACTGCTGGGGAAGTGGGCTAAAACCTGCTATAGAAATCAAAGTATGCTCAGTATATTAAAACTCCTAAAAAAAAATGGTATTAAGTGTTGAATTTAAAAAAAACATTACAGAACTGATTTTTTTTTAAAAAGCATATAAGATTTCACGTTTTGCTGCTTTCATTGTAGTACTCACATGATTACCTAAGATTGACTATTTTGTTTTCGAGAACACAGGACAGGAGACATATACTTATGCAACTGATAGAAAGTAAATGTTCTTGTCAAGTCCCTTGTGTACTGTAGGTGATACTGCCAAGCGTTTTGTGGCTGCCCGGGACTAACTGGCCAACCAGTTAATAATAATATAATATCAGGGGTCTCCAAAATGTCAATCGCGAGCTACCGGTAACTCGCCGGCTGCCAGTGAGTAGCTCGCCGCTGTGCTGCCAACAGCTGTTGCGTGCCTCTCTCTCATGCTGGTCCGCACCAAAAGTCGGGTCCAACTTCCGCATCTGCGAGCAGGACCGTAAGTGTGTGTGTGTGTGTGTGTGTGTGTCTGTGTGTGCACCCGCCAATCTCGCCTGAACTTTTAAGTGTGCCCTTGGGCACAAAAAGGTTGGAGACAGCTGCTGTACATGATCATGTACATTACCTGAACTCTCACTCATTCCCTACTCCAGCGGTGCGCAAACTGGGGTGCGGGGTCGCGAGATTATCTGCAGGGGGCGCAGGGTTTACAGAGGCCTCGCGCGCTTTCCGATGGCACTTAAATGAAGTGCCAGGGCAGTGGCAAAGGCCTCTGTAAACCTTACTTACCCTGTTAAGCCGGTATCTGGAGACGTGTCGCCATGGCAACGCGGCGTCAAATGATGCCGCGTGGTCATGTGATGTCGCATTGCTATGGTCATGACACCCAGATGCCGGGAACCAAGGTAAGGAGGAGGGAGGGGGCGCACGGAGAAGAGGACAGCTGTCAGGGGGCGCAGGGGAAAAGGATTGCGCTCCTCTGCCCTACTCCACAGGCTTCAATGTACTGTAGTATCACTCTGAAGAACAATATCATTCCATTACTATGCTAATATGCTATAGATCTAACTTGTTTGGATTCTTGTGACAGTTAAAAATTCTATTTTAATAGTCGCAGTGGTCCCAGGAAAGTGTAAGGTGTGGTACCTTTAAATGGACCAAACACAAGAGTTAATCACCAATTAAATAACAGTATATAGAGCTATGTACACTATAATTTCATTTATATTGGTTTATTAAAAAGTGTCACAACCTACAAAAAAAACTACTATAAAAGTGTTAAAATTAATGGTTTATCTAATTTTGATGATTTTATCTGATGCAAGAAGAACATTCTGAGATAGTGGGTGGAGTTATAGTTTTCCAAGTTGATACTTGATGTTGAGGTCAAAGCCCTTTTTAACTTTATTAAAAAAAAGAATTAGGATTCAGAGTATAAAACTCCAGTGTTAGTTCTCCTTATGAAATCATTTGATGTAAATGAGATGAGCTAAACAATCATCTCCGGAAAAGCGCAGGGATTGAAAACCTCATTGCCTTAGTAACTCAAGCTCTCTAATAAATTAACACGATTTCACTGCAGACTGAGACTTTTTCCTTGGGAATCAATCTTGCACCAATAGCAAGATTATAATTGAGGTTCTCTAATTCACGATCAACTTACAACTTTGACATGCACAGATCCAGGTGATGAATTCCGTGGACCATAATTATAAATAAATCCATTTCAGATACAAGTTTTAGTAATTAATATTGTAGTTTACAGTAAATGAATAATGTAATTGGCTTTAAGCATTGCAGTTTGTGGGTACTGCCAGAGCTGACAAACATTCAGTATAGTATGTACAAACCAGAGTACTTTTTTCATCTAGCTGCATACACTATTTGAGGCCATTTCTAATTAAATTCCTAACACGTGCAGGGTATAACTGTTTGCTATCAGCATCAAAAGATATTTTTGTCGTTTCACAGATTTTATTTAAAAAAATACATTGGATGAACAAAGTTCTTGGTTTTAAGATGCTTGCAGGTCTACTTTATGAGCAGAAAAGACTTCGAAATTATGTTGTTATTCATGTACATCTAAGTATGAAGTGGAGAAAAAAAAAATCAATGAACTATAAAGTCCTGTCTTGATTACTGCAATCTGCTTTTACTCTTTCCCACCTTCCCCTTCAAAATGCTTTTGACAGGTTAATTTACTGTATCTCACACTCTGCTCATATTCTGCAATTCTCCTTTACAAGTCCTTGTACCGGTTATCCACAGAGCTCTCCATGACACTGTTCCTGTCAGATTCCATCTCCAAATACACTAGAAGCTGTCAAGGAGATTCATTATGGTCTGTTGAAAGGTAAAGCACCCATTCTGGCATTATCTGCCATTAACTTGAATAACAGGTAACACCGGATCAGGTGCGTTAACCCACAATGGGCCGTAGTTAATCACACTATTGGTCCATATTTACTAAGTGGAATACTCCTTCAGGCTCTGGAAGACACTTTGGCCTAAATATATCAAACTTTGTTAAAATAAAGTTAATATCCCACCCAGTAAAAAAAAAAATATCACTTCTTATTTTCGGAATTTTATGACCAAAGTCATCAAGACTGCGGTAATAACTTACAGGGTGTGATATTTTACCCATAGTCGCGATGCAGGAATTAGCACAACTGTTAATAACACCTTCATTTCCACATTGTGATCGCATTACTAATATTTCTATCATAGCCTTCTGTAATATCAATTATTGCAGAACCCTATAGTAGAAATCACATGAAGCCCTATGATGTCTGTTGCTACCATGGTAGACCACAGGCATCAAAAGGGTTAATACACAAATAAACTAACCACTTAGACAAACAATAGGTTAACACCCCTCAGGAGGCCAAAGTACCCTTCCCGGGGCAAACTACTTTCATCCCCCCATCTCTCCCTCACCCTGTCTTGAATTTATTTGTATGGGGGGGGGGTTTATTATTGGGCATCGGTTCTTTATTGGATATGTTCCGGGGCCTTCACCCCGGCAGATTATGATGGCATTCATCCCAGGTGGGGTAAGTAACCCATTTTTTTTTTTTTTTACAGTTCAACATTGATTGCCAATGGGGATATCTAGGTCCACATTGAGAGGGCCTAGACAGCCACAGTGAAAATCAATGGCTTTATGTTTACAATGGTTTTTTGTTGTTATTTGTGCTATATTTTTGTTTGTTATATATGTTTGTTTTACATTTGGAATGGCCAAAAGCCCTAGTAGCCATATTTGGCTAATATGGCTATTGGCCATTAGTCAAGGAGGGTGGAGGGAGCATGGGTGATAGGGGTAGTTTCCCCAGAGAGGGAGGTTGGGCCCCTTGGGAGAAGTGGTGGGGATAACCCCTTTTTTTCCTTGGTGGTGGCAATGTTTTACTAGTCACTAGGGTAGACAAGCGGGGTAGGTAGTGTAGTTTAATGTTAATATTAATCCCTTTGTAGCATTCAGTGGTCAGCTAGGGATGGAAACCCATGACTAGCTGGCTAATAATGGGTTAATATGTACTTCTAATGTGTTTACGATATCTTGCAATATATTGGTCATTATATGCATAGGGAAGATAGGGCTAACGCCAGCCTGGACTAGTGATAAAATAATGCAGTATTTTCTGGCACTATTATAAAAAGTTGGTCCCCACGCTAATACCATATCTACTAAGTTTATTTAACGAACTCCTTAAAGGAAATGTTGAAGCCCGCAATAACGGTTATACCAAAGTCCATAATAACGGTTATACCAAAGGAAGGTAAAGACCCTACACTCTGCCCAAGTTATAGACCTTATCGTTAATAAATAACAATGTTAAAATATTTGATAAAATATTGGCCACAAGGCTAAATGTGGTGTTATGCTCACTCATACACACCGATCTGGTTGGATTTGTACCGGAGAGACAAGCTATGGACAATATCAGGAGGATAGCAAATATTATCCATAGCAGTAGCAAGATCCCTACCATAGTTTTAGGACTAGATGACAAGAAGGCCTTTGATAGAGTGAGTTGGCTTTTATGTTTCAAACTCTTCAAAATTTTGGTCTGGGCCCCCATTTTATGGTGGGCATAGGACTGCCTTATTCATCACCAACAGCCACAGTAAAAGCCTTGAGTGCATGTCAACGGTATTCTCAATTAAGAATGGGACCTGTCAGGGGTGCCCTATGTCACCACTGTTGGTTGCCCTAGTGATAGAAACGTTAGCATCATCAATTAGACTAAATAAGAAAATCACAGGTGTAACGATGGGAAAAAGAGTTTTTCTATTCGCAGACAATGTCCTACTATCACTCTGAAGCCCAGAAATGTCGCTACCAGAACTTTGTTAAGAAACAGAGTACTTTACTAGATTGACACACTTTAAGATAAACAACACCAATTCTGAGGCCCTTAGTCTAAAAAACTTGGCTGCCTCGCAAGCCAAACTAAAGCAAGACTTTAAAGCTGCAGTTCAGTCTTTTTTTTTTTTAATTTATTTTTTTACTTCAATAGTTTTATGTGTGCAATCTCTAATTACCTAAAGAACTGTATAGCTGCAGGTCAATTCGTTCTCCATGTATTTCATAGGTCGAAATTTGGTGACATAATTAGTGAAGGGATCTGTTTATATTCTGCTTGTCTGTCAGTGGGAGCTCATGAATATTCATGAGCAATTCTGCACTGACATGTGCTAGAGGGAGGGCAGGGCTGACAAAGGGGTGTGCCAGGGCTTGTGACAGGACATGAAGGGGCAGTGCCTTAGCAAATGGCTGTTAAAATAGAATACAAGAAAATTGGTCTTTAAAAGTTGTTTTTTTTAAAACAGAAAATGCTAAAAGTATTTTTTCTTACTACAGAACTGATTTATTAAAAAAAACACACATGCAGGATATTGACTGAACTGCAGCTTTAAGATAAACTGGAAGGAGATGAGTTTAGAGTATAATTGGGAGTCTACATAACAAAGCAATATAAAAGTCTATATGATCGGAATTATCCCTCACTAATTAAAAAATTAAAAGAGGACCTTAAAACGTGGCAATTTAACCCGATATCTTCAACACCGATATCATGTTTAGGAAAAATCACTTACAGTATGTGAAAATTAACAATCTCCTGAGGCTCCAGTACCTTTTTGAGGTATACCCATATCGGTACCAGGCCAAACAATTAGTGATGTGCAGAGGAGTGTGTCTAGGTTTGTTTGGGGCTATAAAAAAAATATTGAATTAAACTAGTTATAATGCATCGTACGTCACTAGAGGGTATCTTAGCCCTACCAGACATTTAAAGATATTACAGAGCAGCCAGTCTTGGCCATCTAGTTTATTAGTCAGTAAAGAAAGGCTAGAAACCATGGGTGGCCATCGAGAACATTGAAGTAAATGACATGTCTGCCCTCCTTTGGGTCCCAACTTCCAAATGTTCTAAAAGTGACTCCCACCCAGTTATCTCCCACTCACTAGGAGTATTGGATTAAACTTACAAGAAAAGTGGTTTCTCATCAGTCCCTTCCACTTTAACCCCATTATGGGGGATATCCCTGAATCCCTGAAGAAGTAGCATTGGAGCTACGAAATGCGTAGGATTGCTGATTACTTAGCATAAGTTCTGCTAATATTGCTGCACGATCTCTGAAGTTATATTACTGTGTGTTTATATTAGCTTGGTCCCTTCGTGTTTTCCTGCCTTGATACGCTATATAGTGGTGCCCTGGCAGTGACATCACGGACCTCTACAATACAGTGCCAGTGTGTGCTATGAACTCAAGTGTGCATGTATAGCAAACGGACTTCAGAGATTTCCTTTAGACATCTGTATTGTATCCTGCTGCCACACATAGAGCACCCCCCAGATTACTACATCGCCACTGTGTCCTGTGAAGAAAGAATGGGTCGCTCTCTGTGGGCTTTATTCATGGACATTTAAATCTGGGCTACCATATATTATCCAACACCTGTTCCTGAGAGAAGTCAGCTGACGGGACATCTGCTCCAAGGAGGATTGATTGTGCCACCACGTGAGGAGTCACTTACCGCCAGGAGAATGACGCCTTCTGAATACTATCTGAGGGAGTCCAGATGACCATTACATTATTAACCCGTCCTGTTTCCGATGTTTGGTAACACGTCTTGTCACATGAAATGCTCCTAACTGTCTAATCTGATGTACGCAGAATAATTACCCTTTTTACATTATATTTTTATCTGAATATACTTCACTATGAGCGTTGTGCGCTGTTTTTTGGCCTTTATTCTCTTTCCAATACGCTGCACTCGTTCACAGTCCATCACAAACACTCTGTGGTTTCACAGTCTGGCTACGGCTAGTAGTACTCTGGGCGTTCTTCCAGCTAAGTGGCATAGGCACCTTGTACGTCAGGCACCCCTCTTAAGACACTCCCTAGCAGTACCTTACGCCACACCATCTGCCCTGATCCCCCAGTCTCCTTCAGATGATCCTTGCCCGCGGCAACTAGATCCCCTCCAGATGCCCTAGGCTGTATCTGTCACAGGGTGACTCAGAACAGCAATAGCCTTTTGTCTCCAGACCATTCACCCGCTAGGGCAGTCTAGACCATAGTTCTGTGGCGGGGAAAGTGGTCCCTGGCTATGGTATGCCGGGGTTCCCTGGACACTACACCTAGCCTCCCTCCTTCTTCAGCACTTGCTCTGGAAGCATACCTTGTTACTTCCAGCCTTGCATCGCTGAAAACCTGTCCTGTTGAGCAGCATCTCATCAGCGCCTCCAAATGTAATGGTGTTTCCCCCACCCGATGGGAAATTCTGCCATTACAGCGTGTGTGGTGCATGCTACCTGTTGGTAAGCAGGAGGGCCGAGTCATCCACCTATGGTTGAGGGGATACAGGACAGGTTTCTGGGGTACATACCCCACATGGTTCTCTAGCAGTGCAGCGCCTCCATCTGCCATAGGCACCAGGTGTATGGAGGTGATCTCCTATAGTAACGTGGAATTTAGTTGGTGGGTGGTCACAGCAACAGGAACTCAACCGGATACATAAATGAATAAAAACAGCTTTATTGCACTGTAGTGCTGCACATCACATAACGGAGAACACCTCTGACGCGTTTCGTTCCGTTCAGGAACTTTATCAAAGAGTACAAAGATCTCTCACACTGAAGTGTTATATACACAGTCCCCTGTCATGATTGGTCAATACATAATTGCAAACAGACGATAACGATTAGCAATCAATGCTTGTCATTACTGAGAGGGCTACGCAAACCGGACACTTGGGGTTTATTCCCACATACCACAAACTGACATTATTTTGCCCTGGTAGCTCATATCCACATGAACAATTATTGTCAGAATTTAATTTATATTATTTACGTCTTTTTCCTTCAGGACGGACTGGTGTTCATATGCATATGTATATATTTCCTTTGGCATTATATATACTCTGATCTGTATATTTCAGGAACTCGCCTGTATTTGTTTATTGATTTACTCCACTCCTTGGGATTAATTTATTTAATTGTTTTATTATGGAGGAATCCAGTGGAGATGACAATGTCTTGGTAGAACAAAGTTCGTGAGGGCACTAGTCCCAGTGTTCAGGGCTCAGAACAAGCAGAACTGGATGTATCAATAGGCTTGATTGAAGTTAGGGTAGTCAAAGTTATGAAGGCTGTGTGAGACTCAATGTATGGTGCCTATATGTAACATGGTATCATGTGTGGAATCATTTATAAGTCTCCGTGAGCAGCTGACTGTCCATACATATATACCATGACCGGACTGTCAGCTAAACTCACAGGACAAATATCAACCTTGGCAATAAAGCAATAACAGCAACCAACAGAGTACTCACAAATGCAGCAGCTTAGTCCCCATGTAGAGCGTGCGTCACGCTGGAAATAGCAAGATGAAGGTAGTCCGTGGAATCCGGAAGCGGAGCACAGCAACGGTGAAACAAAAAGGAGCTGCAATCTACTATGAAGATTAAAAACCTTTTATTGTGAGGAGGTGGGGGGGTCAGAACCAACTCTGACGCGTTTCGGGACGAATCCCTTTGTCAAAGAGTTGGTTCATGTTCGTTCACAGTGCCCGTTATGTATCCATAGCTCCGCCCCCAACCGTGACGTCATTCAGTGTATTTTTGTGGCGCGAAGGTTTCTTGCAGCGCTATCATTGGTTCCTACCCTCAGCCAATGTTATGCTGAGAAGGTGAATAAATTATAGGCAGCAATTGGATGGTTGCGGAGCAATAATGGAACTAAACTGGCAACTGTGTAAAACATATACAAGGGATTATAGTGCAACATAAAAACAACAATTACTAACAGTATCATTAAAATGTCACAATGAATAAAAATAGAGATACGAACAATACATATAACCTATTCATCAGAGGAAACAGATAATGTTAATGTGGTATATAGCAATGTCACAGATATTCAGCATAATCCATAGTTAGTATATAAAAAGCTGAATATAATGGGTTGTACAAAAAAGTGCAAAAAAGCCGATTCACAGTTATAGTGTATCAAAGTACTTATCAAAGTGGGCAGAAACATAATGGTAATATAATGGGTAGAAAGATAATACTAAATATGCAATTATAGTGTCTCGTGAAATTTTTACACCAAGGCATCATTTATAATAAATCTACTCATGACAAATATATGTGGTTAAGGAAAATAATTCCGAACGAATTCATAAATAACCATAATATATAAAGTATTAATTCATGTACTGTAAATCAGATATACAAAATTCTCACTTTTAAAGCAAAATAATGCAGACAAGAAAGAGATGAGGGAGGATGAAAAGGATGGGATGGGAAGGGGGGGGGGAAGGAAGGATAGGGAAGGAAAGGTAGGAAAGGGGGTGAGAAGGGAGGGAAGGAAAAAGGGGGGGGGGAAGGGGGGAGAGGGGGGGGAGAGAAGGGAGGGATGTGATAGACAGGAATGGAACAACATGTGAGGACATCAGAAAATCAAAACAATTCATTATAAAAAATGTCTTAACTCCCAGTCAAGATTCAGGCCCCTGGGGGATAAAGTCCCCAGTGCATAAATCCAATGCATCTCTCTCTGGTTGAGATGAGATTCCCTGTCACCGCCTCTGGTATTCAAAGGAATATATTCAATAGCACTAAATGTTAGATTATGTAACGAGCCTAATGGGCAGTGCATAAAGTGGCGAGCCACAGGGAAACGTTCATCTCTGTTCTTAATGCTTCTTACATGTTCACTGATTCTTTCTTTTAGCATGCGTATGGTTCTGCCCACATAAGCACTGCCACATGGACATCTCAGAATGTATACAATAAACTTAGTGTCACATGTCATAAATGAACGCAATTTGAATTTCTTCTTAGTGTGAATATCTGTAACAGATTTAATGGATAGAGCATACTTGCACATTCTACATTTGCCACAACTGTGAAATCCATTGGGGATAGTAGAACCTGAGTGTTTCCTGGAATCAAAAAGACTGGGTGAGATCTTATTTCCTATTGTCTTAGCTCTTTTGAAAACAAGTCTAGGATGACTCTTCGTATATCTATCCAAGTCTCTATCAAGCTTTAAAATGTCCCAATGTTTAGATAGTATAGTTCTAATTTGGGATGCTTGTCGAGAATAAGTTGTGATAAACAGTGGAGTGTCATCAGACTGTTGTTTTCCTGATTGTAGTCTATTTTTTACACGTTTGTTTGTTGAACATTGATTTAATAAAGTTGTCCTATCTGTAAGTGTTGCTTTGTCTAGAGCTAGACCAATGTCTTTATCAGAATACCCTCTATTATGAAATCTCTCAGTCAGTTTGTCAGCTTGTGTCAAAAAAGTCTGTTCAGTAGAGCAAACTCTCCTAAGTCTGAGGAATTGCCCGTTAGGGATTCCTCTAATTAGAGATCTGGGGTGCGCGCTATTTGCTTAGAGCAAACAACCCAAAACGAGGGACAGTAAATGCCCCAAATAAATCCATTCTTAAAAACAAACGCATCGAAGCATCTAGTTTTGAATCTGATTATTCAGACCCAGAACCTAGATCTCACTCGGTCTCTTTTGATAAATCAAGAGAACAATCCAGAGACCGTGAGGTGACAAACTATGATAGCAATGTCACACCATCTTGTTCTTCATCTAAAGCCAACAGATCATCTGGGCAACCCTCCTCTGCTTTTTTAGATATGGGTACAAAAAGCCGGGGAGAACGCGCAGATCAAAGAGGAAATGAGGGGGGGCGAGGCAGAACGAAACTAAAGAAATACGACTAGGCGTACCCAACAATGTTATTAACATCTCCGGTGTGGAGTTAACCCTAGATCAATTGTCCCTCCTTAATAAAGGCCTTGGATTTGCGCCAAGTCAAAATTTCAAACTATTTGAAACCATTATCGACTTACAAAAATTTACGCGCAAGCTAGCTCTAAGGAAGATGTTTGCTGTTAAAGATGGTTTTGTAAATACAGATAGCACAGACGTTACTATTGTAGAAGCTAATCCTCTAACCACTATAGACACACAGACTTTGAATTTCCAAGAAGTTTGCGTTCTTTCAGACATGGACTTTCTATTGGAACTGCAAGGCGAACCACTCATGACATACTCTCAACCTTTTTTGCTTAGAGCAAATAGCGCGCACCCCAGATCTCTAATTAGAGGAATCCCTAACGGGCAATTCCTCAGACTTAGGAGAGTTTGCTCTACTGAACAGACTTTTTTGACACAAGCTGACAAACTGACTGAGAGATTTCATAATAGAGGGTATTCTGATAAAGACATTGGTCTAGCTCTAGACAAAGCAACACTTACAGATAGGACAACTTTATTAAATCAATGTTCAACAAACAAACGTGTAAAAAATAGACTACAATCAGGAAAACAACAGTCTGATGACACTCCACTGTTTATCACAACTTATTCTCGACAAGCATCCCAAATTAGAACTATACTATCTAAACATTGGGACATTTTAAAGCTTGATAGAGACTTGGATAGATATACGAAGAGTCATCCTAGACTTGTTTTCAAAAGAGCTAAGACAATAGGAAATAAGATCTCACCCAGTCTTTTTGATTCCAGGAAACACTCAGGTTCTACTATCCCCAATGGATTTCACAGTTGTGGCAAATGTAGAATGTGCAAGTATGCTCTATCCATTAAATCTGTTACAGATATTCACACTAAGAAGAAATTCAAATTGCGTTCATTTATGACATGTGACACTAAGTTTATTGTATACATTCTGAGATGTCCATGTGGCAGTGCTTATGTGGGCAGAACCATACGCATGCTAAAAGAAAGAATCAGTAAACATGTAAGAAGCATTAAGAACAGAGATGAACGTTTCCCTGTGGCTCGCCACTTTATGCACTGCCCATTAGGCTCGTTACATAATCTAACATTCAGTGCTATTGAATATATTCCTTTGAATACCAGAGGCGGTGACAGGGAATCTCATCTCAACCAGAGAGAGATGCATTGGATTTATGCACTGGGGACTTTATCCCCCAGGGGCATGAATCTTGACTGGGAGTTAAGACATTTTTTATAATGAATTGTTTTGATTTTCTGATGTCCTCACATGTTGTTCCATTCCTGTCTATCACATCCCTCCCTTCTCTCCCCCCCCTCTCCCCCCTTCCCCCCCCTCCTTTTTCCTTCCCTCCCTTCTCACCCCCTTTCCTACCTTTCCTTCCCTATCCTTCCTTCCCCCCCCCCTTCCCATCCCATCCTTTTCATCCTCCCTCATCTCTTTCTTGTCTGCATTATTTTGCTTTAAAAGTGAGAATTTTGTATATCTGATTTACAGTACATGAATTAATACTTTATATATTATGGTTATTTATGAATTCGTTCGGAATTATTTTCCTTAACCACATATATTTGTCATGAGTAGATTTATTATAAATGATGCCTTGGTGTAAAAATTTCACGAGACACTATAATTGCATATTTAGTATTATCTTTCTACCCATTATATTACCATTATGTTTCTGCCCACTTTGATAAGTACTTTGATACACTATAACTGTGAATCGGCTTTTTTGCACTTTTTTGTACAACCCATTATATTCAGCTTTTTATATACTAACTATGGATTATGCTGAATATCTGTGACATTGCTATATACCACATTAACATTATCTGTTTCCTCTGATGAATAGGTTATATGTATTGTTCGTATCTCTATTTTTATTCATTGTGACATTTTAATGATACTGTTAGTAATTGTTGTTTTTATGTTGCACTATAATCCCTTGTATATGTTTTACACAGTTGCCAGTTTAGTTCCATTATTGCTCCGCAACCATCCAATTGCTGCCTATAATTTATTCACCTTCTCAGCATAACATTGGCTGAGGGTAGGAACCAATGATAGCGCTGCAAGAAACCTTCGCGCCAAAAAAATACACTGAATGACGTCACGGTTGGGGGTGGAGCTATGGATACATAACGGGCACTGTGAACGAACATGAACCAACTCTTTGACAAAGGGATTCGTCCCGAAACGCGTCAGAGTTGGTTCTGACCCCCCCACCTCCTCACAATAAAAGGTTTTTAATCTTCATAGTAGATTGCAGCTCCTTTTTGTTTCACCGTTGCTGTGCTCCGCTTCCGGATTCCACGGACTACCTTCATCTTGGTAGAACAAGAATATAGTACCTTTGTTCACACCTGCAACGATAATACAAAAAGGTTAAGGAAAGCAACTCATTTATTTGATGGTGTATCAGAAATAATTTGTGATGAACCCTCGGATCTCACCCACCATTTCGTTAAACTTGAAAAACTTTTAACAGAGAATATCAGACTATGGTGGGATATTACCTCCCTTGAGAACTACATAAGATGTAATCGTATTCCAAGGGGATTGCGTATTAAAAAAGTCCCATCTTTTGGTTTTATGAATAAACAATTCGAATTAGATTGGGTAGATGTACTTGACTCCTGCCCCAAAAAATTGATGGAGCTCATTATCCAGCAAAAAAATAAAGAAAAATCCATCTTAATGGCTGACATCAAAATCCTTCAGACTAAGTTGCAACCTTTCAGCAGAAGGGAGCAATTTATTAAGAACGATAAGACACTGTCATCAAACATTGAAATATCTGAAAATACTATCAGTGAAAAGAAACAACAAAAATTTGAAAGAGATAGGATTGACTACACTAAAAATCAGGTGTATTGCTGGCAAAAACCGGTTGTTGTACGGGAGACTATGGGCACCAGTACTCCCAGGGGCAGGAGTCAAAACCCAAAACGAGGGACAGTAAATGCCCCAAATAAATCCATTCTTAAAAACAAACGCATCGAAGCATCTAGTTTTGAATCTGATTATTCAGACCCAGAACCTAGATCTCACTCGGTCTCTTTTGATAAATCAAGAGAACAATCCAGAGACCGTGAGGTGACAAACTATGATAGCAATGTCACACCATCTTGTTCTTCATCTAAAGCCAACAGATCATCTGGGCAACCCTCCTCTGCTTTTTTAGATATGGGTACAAAAAGCCGGGGAGAACGCGCAGATCAAAGAGGAAATGAGGGGGGGCGAGGCAGAACGAAACTAAAGAAATACGACTAGGGGTACCCAACAATGTTATTAACATCTCCGGTGTGGAGTTAACCCTAGATCAATTGTCCCTCCTTAATAAAGGCCTTGGATTTGCGCCAAGTCAAAATTTCAAACTATTTGAAACCATTATCGACTTACAAAAATTTACGCGCAAGCTAGCTCTAAGGAAGATGTTTGCTGTTAAAGATGGTTTTGTAAATACAGATAGCACAGACGTTACTATTGTAGAAGCTAATCCTCTAACCACTATAGACACACAGACTTTGAATTTCCAAGAAGTTTGCGTTCTTTCAGACATGGACTCTCTATTGGAACTGCAAGGCGAACCACTCATGACATACTCTCAACCTTTTTTTGGTAATGAGGATTCGGGTTATCGCCCAAAGTCCTTATTCTGCCCCAGTTTCAATAGAGGCCCATCCATCACCACATTTGAACATCTTGTTGAACGCGATTTACGCATACTAGCAAGGGGGTTTTCCTGCTCAAAAGTTGCTAAAGGTAATCTCACGTATACTGAGATTCAAGAAATTGAATGCATTAAAAAACATCATGACTTAGTACTTAAAAGTGCAGATAAGGGCGGGGCTCTTGTTATTTTGTCAAAAGACCAGTATTTCACAGAAGCAATGAGACAATTAAGGGACTGTACTACATATAAACTTCTTAGGAGTAATCCTACACTTCAGTATCAACATGAATTGTTGGAGCTGCTGGACATGGGAAAAATTCTTAATGTGAT
Organism: Ascaphus truei; assembly: GCF_040206685.1. Taxonomy (NCBI): domain Eukaryota; kingdom Metazoa; phylum Chordata; class Amphibia; order Anura; family Ascaphidae; genus Ascaphus; species Ascaphus truei. The sequence continues at coordinate 315,021,396 of NC_134485.1, forward strand.
CAACAAAAAAGAGTTTGATTTTCTTTCCTGTCCACATCCCGTGATTCCGATATTTCACCATCTCCCAAAGATCCATAAATCGCTGGTCGACCCTCCTGGTCGTCCAATTATAGCGAGCATTGGATCTTTGGGAGATGGGTTATCGCGGTATGTGGACAGGTTTTTGCAACCACTGGTATCACAATTACCTTCCTTTATAAGAGACACTACTGATTTCGTTGCCAGCATACAGGAGCTCACTTGGCACAAAGAGTACAGGTGGGTCACCATGGATGTGACCTCCCTGTACTCCATTATCGAACACCATCACGGTCTTGCTGCTATTAAACACTTTCTTGATTTATCCACCTTATCTATATCACATTGCACCTTTTTATTAGAATCTATATCATTTTTACTCACTCACAATTATTTTTATTTGATAAGCACTTTTATTTACAAACACTGGGCACTGCTATGGGCACGAGTTTTGCACCGTCATATGCGAACTTATTTATGGGTCTTTGGGAATCACAATTTATATATCACAGTCACAATCCATTTCGTCACAATATTGTTTATTTTGGGAGATACATTGATGATTTGATATTCATTTGGAAGGGTGATGAAGTTTCACTTTTTTCTTTTATTGAACACATTAGCACCAACAACTATAATCTTAAATTCACGTATCAACATAATATTAATAATATTCATTTTCTTGATTTACTCCTGTATGTTGACAACGACATGAACATACAAACAGATATCTATAGAAAAGAGAATTCCAGAAACACACTTCTCAATGCACATAGTTGCCATCCACGCTCCTTGATTAAAAACATTCCAGGGGCCCAATTCGTCAGGTTAAAGAGAATCTGTTCGGACAATGATGTCTTCATTCAAAGGGCCAAAGAGATGTCCGACAGATTCTTGGAAAGAGGTTACTCTGTTGATGATATTACATCTGCATTCAACAAAGCGGATGCCATGGATAGAAGCACTCTCATTTGCAAAAAGTCAAAAAATTATCAATCTAAAAAGTTGCGAGATCAATCTAAAATTTCAACTAGCACTAACAGTCCCATGTTCATTAGCACATTCAATTCACAATCACAACAGATTTGCAATATCATTGCCAAACATTGGCACACATTGTCCCTTGACAGAGATATTCGAGATATAGTGGAGAGTGGCCCCAAATTCTCATATCGTAAGGCAAAAACACTAGCTGCTCACTTGTCTCAGAGTATGTTCAATTCTGGATCCAATGCTTCTAATGTTAACAGCATCCCAAAAGGATTTTTTCATTGTGGCAAATGCTCAATGTGCAGATACGCAGTTCAAACTAGGTTTATTTTATATAATAATGATCATCATAAAAATTACCTTAGATCATTTCTAAATTGCAATATTACCCATGTAGTCTATGTTTTGAACTGTGCCTGCGGACTTCAATATGTGGGCCGCACTATAAGACCTCTGAAAATCAGAATTGCGGAACACGTCAGGTTAATCAAAAAGAGAGATGTAAATCACCCTGTGTCCAGACATTTTTCTTCATGCCCTGTAGGCAATATTAATAATTTTTCTTTTAAAGCTATAGAACATGTACCATGCCATCCTAGAGGTGGTAACAGGGAAAATGTATTAAATCAAAGAGAGATGTATTGGATACACACTCTCAACACTCTCCATCCCTATGGGATCAATGTTGATTGGGAGTTGAAACACTTCCTACAGGGTTGATTACGTGGGGAGTCTTGGGAGTGTGTATACCAATGCACCTCACATATACCCTAAGGGGTTAATTTCTGTTCAATAGGGACTTATTACCCCTCTCCTTCTCCTAGAATTAACAATTGTATAATTCATTGCTATTATCTATATGCATTAATTATTGTTCTATGCACACTACTCAATATATATCAAGCTATGAATTAAGTCAAATATTATTTATATACATTAATTGTTGCTCTATGCACACTACTTAATATACATCAAGCTATGAATTAAGTTTAATATGTTTCACTAACTCTTCTTGACATATGTCCATTGGATTATATCTCCATATATATGCTCTATCCTTGTGCTCTTTAAAATAATGTTACAAGGATGATACTATCTGTTATCACAGATGCTGCTATTCACAGATCTTGATTTTAAATTATATGTTTAAATTTGTATTGTTTATATGTTACCACTTGTTATTGGGGTTTTTTCTATTTCATACACTGCATTGTTTGCGTAGCCCTCTCAGTAATGACAAGCATTGATTGCTAATCGTTATCGTCTGTTTGCAATTATGTATTGACCAATCATGACAGGGGACTGTGTATATAACACTTCAGTGTGAGAGATCTTTGTACTCTTTGATAAAGTTCCTGAACGGAACGAAACGCGTCAGAGGTGTTCTCCGTTATGTGATGTGCAGCACTACAGTGCAATAAAGCTGTTTTTATTCATTTATGTATCCGGCTGAGTTCCTGTTGCTGTGACCACCCACCAACTAAATTCCACGTTACTGCGACTACCGGTGTGGAGCACGCAAGCTACTACGCAGAGCTGGGAGCTGACCTTCAAGATTCCCCTCCTGATGAGCACACAGAAATTATCCACTACGCCTGCCTAAAGAGATACAAGATCGCTGAGACGCAGTGCTTTCTCCACTACCATCCGCAGCATAGCTGTCGGCCCTCGGGGATGACGTCACACGCCAGCGCGACGCCCGAGGAGACGGGACCAGCCAGGCACAGGCATTGAAGAGACCGGGTCGGGTAAGGGCAGCAGGCGTTTCCAGTGTGAGTACACGAGAGGGGTAGCCTCTGGTTGCCTCTTTTCTTGTCTCAGATTTCCCCTGTGTACTAGCCCCCCACCCAGGTTGTATTTTATACCGTTACCTGTCAGAGCCTGGCTGTTGTTCCCCCCTCTACACAGGATCTTCAGGCCTGCCTAGTAGCCGTTCATTTTTCTATACATGCATCAGAGACGGTCTACACACCACTAATACCAGTCCTATTGTGGACACTTGGAGCACCGGACACTTGGGGTTCATTCCCACATACCACAAACGATCTCCTATAGTAGAAATACTCCCTCTCCTTTAAGTAAGATCACACACCAGACAGGAGGTATATTAACAGGAACGTTTTATTGGGTCAGCACTTACAAGCACAACAGTGGCCTGCCCAACACAGTCTTTGAGTCAGATACCCAGCTGTAGGATGGTCCCTGGACAATCACTATGGGTCAAGGGCCCCCGCAGCTGTCCTTGCTCTTCCCTGCCCCTCTTGCAGAGGCAGAGGAAAGGTGTGGTGGGGAAGGGGTTAACTAGGCTTATAATAAAGGTCACGCCCACTTGGTTAACCCCAATCCATGTGTTAGGGTCTTAGAGTGTCAGCTCTGGGACCCAGTTGTCAAAAATATATTACTGCAACTGTATACTGATTTTGCGCCATTAAAGAATTATGTGTTTTTTTTGCCTTTACTGGGATGCTAGGATCGGGAGATTTCTAGGCTGTAAGTTTCAGGGTGGGTTTGGCGGAGAAAGTCTTTGCAGAATGTGGCTATGTATAGGGGTTCCGGAGTTTGGGGATGCCCCAAAAGTTGTATCCGGAGATTGAGTACATATATTCGTACGTGTAACCCTCCTTGCCCGGCTCCCTAAGAAGGCCACATCAGAGAAGTGGTATAGCATTCATCCATATTTATTTACCTTGTCTCAGGAGCTGTGTGGTCTGCTGAGCAGTTTAAAAGATGTCCGCCAGGAGTTTTTGTAATGCAACCTAAATCTTTATTAATGTTCCCTTACTTGGGAACACTGCAGACACAATACATATTGTGGTTGCACATATCAATACATATGTATTACATGGTTGCACATATCTTTATTCACTCTCACATCAATGATTACTGAGATCTTCCTTGAGCAGGGCCCCAGACAGTTTTCTGAGGGCCCAGGACTAGTTACAACCCCACCCACCCCCCAGTGTTGGTGGTCTTGCGAGCCCCCCCATTTCACACCTAAAGATCCCCCTCTATTTCCTGTATTTCTCTCCCCTCCGTCTCTCTCTCTTCCTCGCTCACTCAACCCCTCCCCCTCCATCAATTACCCCACTCACTCAATCCTCCCCCCCGCCTCGCATGTATTTCTCTCCGCTTCATCTCACTCTTACTTCCTCTCTTCCTCACACACTCCCTGACCCCCTCTCTTACCTCTCACTCTCTTTCTCCACCATCAATTACCCCACTCTCACTTAATCCCCCCTCCTCACACTCATCCCCTCTCCGGTCCCCCTGCCATGCTTGAAGAGCACTTGCTGACCGCGCATGCGTGATGGGTACTTGCCGGTTGCTCTTGCGCATACGCGATCAGCACTTGCCGACTGCGCATGCACAATCTGCATTTGCCGGCAGCTCGTGTGCATGTGCGATCGGTCAGTACCAATCAGCCAGAGGCCCAACTGCTTTGCCCGCTGCCAGGCCCCCCATAGCCACTGGGCCCGTTGTGAGTGTGTTTTGCAGGGGGGGTGCCGTGTGTGTGTTGCAAAGGGGGTGCCATGTTTGTGTGTTTGTTGCAGGGGGTGTGCCATGTGGTGTGTGTTTCAGGCGGGGTGCCATGTGTGTGTGCAGGGGGGGGGGGATTTCATTTTGTGTGTGCTGCAGGGGGGAGGGTGTTTTGTGTTGGAGGGGTATTTTGTGTGTTTGGAGAGGGAGGTATTATGTGTATTGAGGAGAGGGCAGTATTATGTATATGGAGGAGGGTAGTATTGTGTGTATTGTCGAGAGGGCGGTATTATGTGTATTGAGGAGAGGACGAGACGAAAAATTTAGGAGCGTCAAAAAGGTATGGGCCTAAGGGTGGCAAAATTGTAAATCCGCCACTGAAGCTCTTATATAGTCAGCTTAGTATATATTATATTATACCCCAGTGTCTAGTTTGCAAAGTAAATAGATAGCAGGAATTATTACTGTATTATATTGCCCTTATTATGGAGTTAATACATATAATGCAATATATAGTAGGTTATGTTATGAATTATGGAAAAATTGGTTGTTATCCACAAAATAGCCCCTTAAACAACTGTAAATGTATGCGTTGATTTATTTGTCTGAAAATGGCCTTTATACCGTGCACTTTGGACAAATAACGCCAAAACTAAAAGTATACCCATTTATTAGTCTTCATAGGTATATTCGAAGTCTACAAAATGGCACAATATACTAGTTTTATTTTTTAGGATTGGATAAGCAAGGCTCTATTGTGTACTGTTTACACTATGAAACTTTTAAATGGGGCCAAAGATGTAAAAAACAAAATTATAATTAAAAAAAATATTGTAGTTCTCCTATAAATTAGTTTGCATTGTAACATTACAATCATTACAGGTCTGAACAAGACTTTCAGGTTCTTTAACAAAGAGCTGGCAAAACGGTTTAAATATCCCAGCTTCAGAAACGAACGTTACATTTCACCAGTGAAACTCTTGAGGCTTCATTAAAGGGTTGTTGAAAACTGCCAACATTGTTTTTTGGGATTAGATTTAAATGCTGCAATCTTCTCATTCTAGCTAGATTGCATTACATTGTAAAATTATAATTAGTTTCTTCAATTTAAAGCCGAAAAATTTAACAAGCACCCTTTGTATTTTCGAAAACATTTGTCTGATAGGTAGCAAGGCTGTTTGCCAAGTTTCACCCTGTAATTAATGTTCTGTGTTGTTATATTATAAATCCTTGAATATTAAGCTTTATAGAGAAACACTGACCAGACATTAATTCCGGCATTGAAAATGTGACATTGTAATTGAGTTTCAGTCATTACCATATAATGTCTACAATTTAAATTCTCACCATGTGCCCAACAGATTTAATTATACTCTAAACATTTGTATTTTGAGAAATAAGTATCTTTGTGAGGAGTGTAAACACATCTACAGTCTGTTTACTAGGCTTTTATCAGATTTGTTGACCTGTGCAAGCTCATTTTTAGTACCCCAACAAGTCTATAATTATTTCAATTACCTTCGTAATTTACATCTGTAGCTATTAACAGATATATTCCGCAGCTAATCAAACTAAGTGCCTTCTTTTTGTTAAGTAAATGTATGCTTTAATCACTTTTGTATCCTTTCAAAGTGATGACAGATTATTTCAGAAAATGATTTTGTCACTTGTATACATCTTGATAATTATATCACCTCGTTATTTACTCTTGGGAGGCTCATGCATAAAAAGCAGGCTTGTCATTTCAGTTTTTGCATAGGACACCTTGAAACCTACTGGATTTTTTTTTAAACATTACAATTTAAAAATCTGTTTATTATTCCTTTCACAGTAAGAACCTTTTTGTTTAAAAGGTCCAGCCGGGCAGAAAAAATGTTTTACAGCAATCTTACTATATAAAGAATTTATAGAGGTATGTGGTAGTAATAAAAGAAAATAAAGTAAAAGCAATATTTAGAATGTGTTGCCTTAAAATGTTACGAGATAAATGTATTTATTTTAGGATGCAATAGGCACAACTGATTAAATCTGCCCCTCCCATATGGCGTCCCTCACAGAAAGTGCAAACAAATGTAGTGTCCGTTATTCATACATTTATATTTGGTATCTAACCTAAATGAATAGCTTTGTGTGAGTATTCTATTTCAGACATAATGAATGCTGGTGTCCTGGAGAAGGACATTGACACTTCATTTCTCCTCTCCCCGAGGTGCTGTAGGATGGAATGTCATATATTACATTACCCTGTACAGCAGTTCTCTCAAGGGGCCAAATAAGACAACATTTAGAAGTAGAAGGACCACAATGTTATTGTTATGTAATTTTAGATATATTTAAAGACCTAAAAAGGATTATATTACAACATTTTACAAGCATTTATAACATTTGTGCCATATATATTGACATTACCTTAACTTTCAAGTGAGTTTCAGAGTGAAAAATTGCACGTGGCTGCCTAGCGCAACTAGTATGAGATAAGCAGGACCAGAGAGTGCAAGTGTGACGTTTGGACCACTGGCTGCCTGTCCAAGAGCCCTGCTGTAGATGTTCCTAAGCCATGTTGCTATTGATAACATTTTCTTTTTTAAAGCCACCAAAGTTGGTAACAAAGTTACACAACTGTCAAAACATTATGTGATTATTTAGAAAAGGTATAAAACTTTTAATCAATTATCTAAAAAGTTATACGGCAGTAGCATTTGTAGAAAAGGAGCACTCACAAATCCTATAGGTAACCCTGCCATGGGTGCACATCAATCCAGCGAAGTTGGAGGATTATATGGAAGAAGAATGCAGGTGACACTCCAGGGGTATTATATTCAAAATGTGAAAGGTTTTATTTGCAAAACAAGAGCTCAATATTTTCGTTCCATCATGGACCTTTTTCTTGTAGACGTGAATAAAGCGCTCGGGAGAGATGAAAATAAAACATAATGTACTCTGTAATTTAAAGGGGAAATCCTGCTGTAATAATCTGCATTTACAGAGTTGATGTTCAATGCAGGCAGAGTTGATAATCCAATCTGCCATGAGAAGGTCTTTGTCCACGTTACTCTTTGAAGGGGAGGGGATACAAACTGCTGGGCTCAGCGGGCTCACCTCTCGTTTGTAGACAGCTGGAGGTGAACCCTTTAGCCAAAGCATGTGTAATCTTGCAGACCCCGTCAAGGTGTGCCCTCTTTCTGCAAGTCCTAATACTGGCTCTGTAAACCTTCTCTGAACCTCTCTACTGACCTTTTTCTTGAAGTCCATTGGAATTCCGCCTATATTCTTCTTCTATACGGTTATACAACCATGTTACTAAGGTACAAAGCAACAATGCTCGTTTTGGTAAGGTTATCATTATTCCTTACAAAAAGAAAACTACAATGGCTTTTGGGAAAACAAGAACAAACTAAAACAGAAAGGCGGGTCTTTATCAATGTCACTATTCTTGTTCCATGGAAAAAAGAATTCATATTTAAAAGTACATACTGATAAATCAACACCTTTGGTCTTTATGGTATATGTGAACAGCAAGCATATTGTTAATAAAAAAATGATATTGCACATTTCATTTAATGTTGACAGGGCTCGAAGTTTAAATCCTTTCAATAATTTAAAGTCATGCATTCCTTATCTATGTTACTCATTAGGTTTACCTACAGTAACTACTGTATCTATGTAAAACATGGACTCTAATAACCCATATCCATCAATAACTAAGCATGAGATACATATTAGATCGCTATGATTTAAAGAATATTCACACAATGTTTAAAGTACAATCATATTTATTGGAAAAATTTAACTTTTTATTTATAAAATTTTATAATAATGCAGCTGAATATTTATTTTGATGCATATATCTGAATATATTACATACCAATACAGAAAAACAACAATAGTTTATTCAATATTTACATCAGGAAGATACATTTACAGTTTCTGTTGATGTGATACTCTGAATTTCTAGATTATTGTTAATATTAAAAAAATAATATTTTAGATTTTTCTTTTAAGGAGCTGTTTCTTATAGTTTAATCTCTCTTAGCAAGTCAAACATCTCTTGGTTTTCATGTAAATTAAATAAAAACAAAAACAAAAAAAACACCTTTCCTGGTAAGATGTATATTCAACTTCTTTTGGTATTTCATGTCTAAATATTAATTTGCTAAATAATTACACTTGTGGGGAAACACAAGTGGCTAATTATTAAATTAAGTATTTGTAATCCCTTCTAAATATCATTTTCAAATTTAAGAAACATATTAAGTTACTTGATGTAAAACTGTCAGTTGTACAGGCTTACAACAGGCAAATGAGGCAGGCTTTGTGGGCACAGAAAAACAGGGTAAGATATATGCAAAACTGAATCTATCTCATTACGTTATGTGAATCAAGTATCTTCTCCCAAACTACTCTAATGACTCCATACAGATGTAGCCAGACTTGCTGTTTTCGGCACCGCAGCAAGCTGCGGTCATGTGACTTGCAGTGGCCCTGCTGCAGAGAACATAGATGTGGAAGCATCGACCACCCGCAACGCGGACACTGTCTCCGGCGCTGCAGACTTTCGCTTGTTTTGACCGCGGCTCTGGAGACAGTAAGTCTCGCTACATCTCACCACTCATAAATTGCTCACTGACCGATCAGTGTGATACATTCTTACATTCTCCAAATGACTGTTAGCAACAATTTAACATCAACATTGAACTTTTTCTTTTGGAACTTGATGCAAAGCCATCTTCATAGTTTTGAGGCTATATGCAATGAGTGCATTTTTGTATATTAATCCTTAACAGTTCCCAGTTCTCTAATGATTATTTTCTACTAACCATTAATGGATCATAACACATTTTTGAAACGACCTATATTCAAAACAAAACTTTTGCTCTATTTACTTTTACAGTAAAGAGGGTTATCACGATTCTGAAACCAAATCTTAAGGACCGGTGTACAAGGACATCTTCACTCACAAGAGCACATCACGGCTGTAACTAAAGTTAGATTTCATCTGCCCAGAAAATGTCCTTTATTTCTTTAGTACTTCATACATCAGCCATGCTAGAGGACATCTGCAGAATGTCTCCCCAACTATACACAGTCAAGTAGTTTTAATTCCTTCGAAGGCACAGAACTTCCATCTCTTTTCCAGTGTTGCTCCTACGCCAGTGAATTCTTGTTTGAACATGCGTGGCTGCGTCATCAACAGTGTTTCTATTTCAGTTGCTGATATCTAGAAGAGAGATCAAGATAATTGAAACAAAAAATAGGGGATTAAGCCATTAACATGCAATTCATCTTCTACTGAACCCCAAATGTCAGAAAAGGTGGTTTAAAGTCTTTACGCGGACCAAAATGCTTATTATGTACAAATAGCTTTTGCTTTCCATTTTTCAACCTGATCATGACTGATGAGATTGCTCAAAATTTACTGTGAGGTCCATCAGCACTTTTCTATTTAAATGAATAATAAATAAATATTGGTGTAATCAAGTTCACTCAGTTTTTTGTTTCCGGAACATTTTTTTAAAATAAAATTGATCAACCAGAGTGTCAGAAATTAATAAAGAGATCTTTTCGGATGTCATTATCCTGAAGAAACTGATGAGCAGGGAAACAACAAACTGGATGCAATGAAACTGCATGATTAAAATTTTAAATAGTGTAGAGGCGACTTTAAAACTGCAGTTCAAGCAGCATACATCTGCGTTGCTCCAAAGGCACACAGCCTGGTGAGGGCCCCACCAAGAACTGCTCCCCTCTGCACAGGACCAGCGTGCTAAGGGTTAACATGTGCTTGTTCTTTGTTGAATCAGTAACTCCACCCACTGGAATGTTAATGAGCCAAGGGGACAAAGAAAAGATCTTTTTGTTCACAGACGCACCAGATTCAACCTCACCCACCCAGCGTACATCTGCGTTGCTCCAAAGGCGCACAGCCTGATGAGGCACCCCCCAAGAACTGCTCCCCTTTGAACAGGACCAGCGTGCTAAGGGTTAACATGTGCTTGTTCTTTGTTGAATCGGAACCCCACCCACTGGAATGTTAATGAGCCAAGGGGACAAAGAAAAGATCTTTTTGTTCACAGACGCACCAGATTCAACCTCACCCACCCAGCGTACATCTGCGTTGCTCCAAAGGCGCACAGACTTTGGCGCAGCCGAAGGGCAGCCAAAGGGCGTGAGCTGTTTGCTGCCGTTCGCTGATGTTAGTTGATGTTAAAGTAATGTTAAAGCTGCTCTATTTCTATCTGAAACACATAAGCTCTTTATCCCGTTCCCAATTTTCCAACTTTATCTGTCCATGAAATGTCTGTCAATTCCCTGTATAACCCTGTTCTTTTACCGTAACCATGTATTTTTTTATAACTCTGTGCCCAGGACATACTTGAAAACGAGAGGTATCTCTCAATGTATTACTTCCTGGTAAAACATTTTTATAAATAAAAATAAATAAATATATATATTCCCATTCAATATGTGCATCAATACAATCTGCACACTGACAAGTGATTAGCTAAGCTGCAGATCGATCCGTTCTCCTGTAATCAATCGCCTGCTTGGGGCTATTTAATTCAGTTCTTGCACGGCATTTTGGGCAATGTAGATCCTGGAATATGATTGACTAGGCAGTTACTAGATACAATTGGTTCACTGCTAGAGAGAGGGTGGGGTTCATGAGCCAGAGCCCAGCAGAAGGGGAAGGGGGCTGTCACTTTGGAAATGCTTCCTACATTAGAAACATTAAAAATGTCTTTAAAACATTTTTTTTTCAATTTTAAATGCTAGAAGTATTTTCCCATAGTACAGAACTGATTTATTTAAAAAAAAAAATAAAAAAAAATACACACACATGTAGGATATTGCTTGAACTGCTGCTTTAACACCTTTCTATATTTGAAAATGTATCTTAATTTCAAACAAATATCAGCATATAACTCTGCTCTGATCACTGCAATTGAATGGTACAGCATTCATTCCACAATTAGACATGACCTCCTAACTGGCCACATACAAAGGCCGGGTGTTCTGCAGAGCTGTCACGGTGCAATAACCAAGGGATGACAATTTGATACAAAAAAATATCATTTGTAATTAAAATCTTTTAGCATCGGGATTCTCTAGTTAAGGGATTTAGCGTCTAGATTTGTAAATCTAATAAACATATCTCAAATAATAAGAAAGACGGTCCCACGAAGAGGCGAAAAGATGGCAGTGCACTGCTAAGAAAAATGAGGGCTAGAGCACACTAATTAAAAAGTTAAATTAATTTATTCGGCTAATGGCAGCATAAAACAAAACATAGAGGTTTTGGCAAAGTACACTTCTAACGCGTTTCACGTCATACATCTCATCTCAAATTATGGAGCACAAGATGAGACAGTTAAAATATTTTTTATATTCAATGCTTTGGCCATGTAGCAACTCAAGAATGCAGCATGTCATCATGTGCTTTTTCTTTATGCAAACCAAATAATAAACATAATTTCCTTAACTCATTTAATCCTGACCTATTTTCACATGATTTAGCGTCAATTTACAGAGTAACCTAATCTTGTTTATTCAAGCAATATTTTGCAGGTTTATTTCACCTCAATAGTTTTTATACTGACTGTCATGAACACCACTACCTGCATGCACGTGACTTGTGTACAGGGGTTAAAACCTCCAGCTATCCAGCTGACTCACCCACCTCCCCACAGGGAACTAAACATAAGCAATAAGTCTCCAAAAAAAAGGTCACACTACACTTCAATTACGCTTCCACCACCAAGAATAATTTAAGGCCTTCCCCTCAGAAACCCTTAGTCCCATCTACAAAAAAAATATGAAGTCAACACAAAAACCCAATTTAGCAAAATGTGTCCAAAAATGTGGTTGATCGCTTCCAAAAGGTACTAGATTAAATTATAGCACAAAGACAGTATTTACAGATTTACTATAAAATATACAAAAAGTGTACAGTGCTTGTTTACAGAAAAGGAATGTTACTAAAAATATAATACTGTACATGTCTGCAAACAGTTTCATAAAATAAAATAATAAAACAAAGAACCTACTGCATACGTTACCAACAAACAATATTAGATCCCTTCAATGAGGTCTTAAATTGAAGATATGAGAACTGCCATGTTATGGATAAAACACCCATCTTTGCTGAATTCTACTTTTGATAACCAACTGCATTGTTTTATGCTCAAAACTTTGCCCCTGTAGCAAGGATAGGCCAACCTTTTGTGCATGGACCTTATCTCACGCTTATCAATCTTTCATGACATCTAGGACTGGGAGAGAGAATGATTTTAAACCCAAATGAATGTAAGAGTATAAAATACCCTATAACTCTCTCCATGTAAGCCCTAGAATAATGCTACCTTTATCATTGCATTCTTATGATTTTACTGCATGTCTGAACATCTGTCTTGACAAGGCTACTTCTAGTTTTCAGAGGGACACAGATATCTGACATATGTAACCCAGATACCATGTCATGTTTAGTGCCCGTACAATTCTGTATTATTGCTCGTCACAAATCTATATTTTTTATCCTTGTGAATTACACTAGAGTTCCCTTTCTGTCACCTTTTTATCTGCAAGTCAGAAAGATCTCAGGAATAAGTCGCTTCACTCATTTGTTTTGCGTGGAAACCACACATTACAAGGATATGTTAAATAATTGACAGGATTCTTAATAGATTAAAAGGCTGACGTAGGAATGGAGGAAAAAGGGTCATCCATTTAGTACTGTACATTCACTCTTATTTATGGTAGTAAAAAAGGAATTGACGGTTCTCCATCTACTATAAACTTGAATTATTAAAATCCATGGTGTAGTCTCAAGATCTGTGTGTGATATCACTCACATTGTGTCACTTTTTTTCTTTTTCTTTTTAAGTGACAGACACAGTGCTCATTCACATGTCATTACCCAGAATTCCTGGCTGCAGTGGAAGCATTGTACTGTATGCTGAGGGACTATGGGGAAAGGCAGGTTTGTGTACCTGACTGACATGTGAATGTGCTCATAAGCGTGTTTTTTCATCTTTGCTGTATGCTGTACAGTTTTTTTTCCATCATTTTTTTCACATTACAACTTACTCTGTGTACCTGGTTTACATCAGAGATGCAAATTTAGACAGCAAAAAAACCCCCACTTATATTCCTTTGTGATCTTCACACCCATTAACAAAGGTCATCTCATTACATTACTTAGCAAGGTAATGTTATGATTCGCAATCACACAAGACAAAGTTTGAAATAATTATGGTCCACTTATTCACACTTACACAGTCATTGACTTATTGTGTACTTTGAAATTGCAACAATAGTCCTGTCTGCTACTTATCCACTAGGATGTCTGGAGTAGTGATTACAGTTATGGTCTTTTGAATGCAAGGCTGAGATAATGTCATTTACTGTATGATCCAATGACAATAATTAAGGGGCTGTTTTTGTCCCTTAATGAGAGTTCTTACTGTATTTCATTCCCATCAGCAATTTATAGCCACATTTCAACTGATCATAGTACGTTTACTGCTTTTCCACAATCCACAGTCCTACCGTATAGATATTGTTTTTGTCATATACCAAAGTTATGGTAGAGTTTCCAGGTTTTCACGTTACTTGAGAACTATTAAACAATTTCATTTCATTTTATGAAACCTCCAACAGTGTTACATTAGTAACACCTCATTCTAAATGTCTATTAACAATTGCTAAATTACTGAACTGTAGAACATCTATGAAAATGCAGGTGACGTCCACATGAATCCACATGAATGCAAATTAACTTATCATAGTTAATGAGATTATAAAGAGCAGAGCATAATTTTTCAGTAACAAGACAATTAAAACAGCGCTACAAAAGAAAAAAAAAAGGTAAATGTATATTTCCGGTCTTATTTCATTTACTTTAGTATTTGACTTTTGACATGAAGAGCCAGGACATACGTGAAAACGAGAGGTAACTCTCAATGTATTACTTCCTGGTAAAATATTTTATAAATAAATAATAAATAAATAAATAATAAATATAGTAGCCATATTTGGTCTAGTAAAAAAAGACTTTATTTAGTGCAATGTTTTGTTGCACCAACAAGAAGACTGTTTATTAATGGTATCATGCATGAGCATTTGAGACTGCACAAGGTCTTTCTTAAAACAGTAATCCCATTTCTCGTTTTTTTCAGAGCGTACATTAGAGAACGTCAAAACTATGCTACCAACAGCCATCTGCATAAACAGAATGAAGCTGGGAACCCTGTCTAGCCAAGAGGAGTGTACTGCCTAGTACAAAAAGAAAGGACAGCATTAAAAGGAGCAGTCCCTCTGAGCACCAAAGTGAAATGTAAGCTAACAGAAGGTGTGTTTCATTAATTAAAATGCAGAATTACCTTTAAAAAAAAAAAAACACATTTCAGAGAACTATAGGTATTTTTAAACACTTTTTTTTTAGCTTTGTTCTTCGTCAAATAAATATGAAGCCATCATTCGTCAAACAGATAACATAAGTATCTTATAAGCATGATCTCAGTATATTGAAAAAATGTAAAACATACAGATATAGCAAGAGTTACTGTGTCCGGATCCTGTGTGGGGTACATGCTTATGGATCGTACCCCCCGCAGCAATAATCCTTCGGCAGTAAAACCAGTAAAACAGTAAGTCTTGCTACATCTGTATCAATTCTTTCACAGAACACAAATAAGCAAAAGTGTTTCATTAAGGGTAATTAACTTCATACTATGAACTTAAAAACTAGTGCATGACCTCTTCTTGTCTCATTCCCTCATCCCTCAACCTGCACAGGGTGCTCAATCTTTTTTGTTTGCACCGCGTGGCCGCTCGTGTTGCCAATTGACCGCGTGATGTCATTTGACATGGTGACGCATTGTCTGAAGCTGCCGGAGAGCAGGTAAGAGGGAGTTACAGAGGCCTTGTGCGCTCCCCATTGCATTTTATTTAAATGTTGTGGGGAGGAGCGTGGGGCCTCTGTAAGCACCGCGCCCCCCCCAGAAAATTTCACGCCCCCCAGTTCTAGCTGATACAGGGATGGAGTAGGTGTCCTGCTCTTATCTAAATGCACGTTAAAATCACAGCACTCGGCCATTCCTTTCATTATCACTCTTTGAAACGTGTTTTCTGCCTTTTGTCATTTTAATTCCTCTGTTTATGTCTTCTTTCTCTCACCTGGTTCAACCTCTCAATTTGATTACTTTATCTGGCCTATTTACTCCCTTTTTTGTAGACTAACATACATCAAGTAACAAATACATTGGCACATCCACGGAACATCACAACAAGACGCTGTGCCTGGCTGGTAATTTTCCGACCTCCTGGCACAGAATGTCCCGCACGCCAGCACAGCACATGGGGAAAACGCCGGCTCCTAGCAGGACAGCTGATCAGCAGCTGAGTGAAGGCACTGGTGGTGGTGTCACAGTGGGCGGGTAAAAACAGCCTCTACACGTTTCACATCATACCCTTCGTCAGGGGTAGTCTCATGGAACCCATAAGGCAGCCATATATAAGCAGACAAAATCAAAACACATCGTGCAAATTGACCAATCAATGAACTCGCAGGAACATTGATACTACTACCAAAATAAAAGGCAACATATCAAACATTTAGTCAAATAATGGAAGTACAAAAAGATCCTAGTGGAGAGAGATAAAACTGTTTGATATATACATGTGTTGCCTCTTGTTTGTGGTAGTAGCAGTATCAATGTTCCTGTGAGTTCATTGCTTTATTTGTCAATTTGCATCATGTGTTTTGAATTTGGCTGCTTACTTATGGCTGCCTGATGGGTTTCTTGAGACTACCCCTGACGAAGTGTATGACGTGAAACGCTTAGAGGCTGGCTTAATCCGCCCACTGTGACATCACCCCCAGTGCCTTCACTCGGCTTCCGATCAGCTGCCCTGCTGGGAGCTGGCATTTTCACCAGCTGCTCTATTTGTTTGTGGGACATTCTGTGCTAGGAGGTCGGAAGAATGCCAGCCAGGCACTGTGCCTTGTTGTGATGTTCCGTGGATATGCTGATGTATTTGTTACTTGAAGTGAGTTTTTAATATTTTGCTAGTTCTCATTATAAATGTTTTTATAATTACCAGTCTCCTTGTTGCGTTCCTTTTTGCTTTCACTTTCCAAGTATTGCCCCGTTGATCACAGGAGGACTTGAAGCTGCAGGAGGGACTCTCACTCAAGGTCACCTACCGTACACCTGGATTCAGCGCGTGTAATACTCTGCGCCCTTTGCAGCTTCTCAACTACTTTCCTTAACCTCTTCTTATGGTCTCCCAGTCGACTAGCTCTCCTACTCATGTAGTTGGTACTCCATCAATCTTATGTTCTTTTGTCTCTGATTTATTTCAAAATTCTCTAACGTCCTACTGTCTGATCACCTATTCTTCTCTTTGAGCCTCACTCTACTTTCTCCCTCATTTTCTCACATATGTCCTGTGACCTGCATGCTCTTGACTGTGCCGGCAAGCTTCTCATATAATGGCATTCTCTAATTTTCCCTAAGTAAATCTGCTCCAGCCAACACACTCACTTCTGATCCTATTAGGTCCCAATGCTGGCACATAAAGTTATGCAGCAAAACCCCCTTGTCATATGCATTCCTAGAGACTTAAAAAATATATAAAATAACTTTTACCCTGGAGTCCAGCTGCTGAAGATACGACCATAAGTATTCTATATTGGCTCCAAAGGGATGGACATTGAGAAATGTTGATATGATACCTACATGACAGAAGAACGGGTACATTGTAAATATAATGTCGGTTTTAAATAGATTAAGCAAATTCATATTATTTCTCAGTTTATACCAGCTATTATTTTT
Organism: Ascaphus truei; assembly: GCF_040206685.1. NCBI lineage: Eukaryota > Metazoa > Chordata > Amphibia > Anura > Ascaphidae > Ascaphus > Ascaphus truei. Next base: position 315,038,717 of record NC_134485.1, read on the forward strand.
ACAACCATGAAATAACATTCCAGTCACAGATTAGTGATTACAAAAAAGTAGACAATTTAACAGAAATAATTCTAAAACAGTTAATACAAAATCATAAAACTCATGCAATTATAGCAGTTAGCAAACAGGTGACTAAGATAAAACAAAGTAAACATTTTATTTTTTCAATTCAGTCTGCTAGAAGCTTATTAACCATCAATTTTATGCTTGATTTGCCAATATAAAATTGCAGCTATTAGAATAGAGCAATTATCATTTTTTCCTTAGAGTGGATGTTCCCCAGAGAAAATATTTTATATAGATGTGTCATGAAACACATTGACTTGAAGTTTCCCAATAATTACACTGTTCATAGTGATAAAAACTATTTAATTGCCATTATTGCTAAATGCCACTGTAAAAAAGCACAATCCCCCCTGACATTGTTCTTTACTATTTCATTGATTTAAAAGGTTAGAAGCAACAGGAGTGAAAATGCAAATCTTTTTCAGTAATTCTTTTTTATACAGCATTGACATAGCGATGTAAACATAGCATAGTGTAAATAGGGGATGTGAATCAAATTGAAAAGCTAACCATCTATATTTTTGTGCCAGATGAATAGCATAAATTGACTTGCCCAAGGTCACAATTAGCTCAGAACCTATTCTCTTAACAACCAGGAATTAGATGGAAAAGTATATGTACAAGGTACCATTTTCATTTTGCTTATGTTGTACAGTATATACTGGATGCAATAGAGATGAAAGTGGCCTAATGTAGTACTATGAATATTATTATAATAGGCTGTATAATGTGTTGTATGCTGATGGGCAGAATGGGTAATCCTAGTGGTTCTTATCTGCCATTAACTTCAATGTGCCAATGCATTATGTCCATAAAACAGGGATGTCTTTTTATAATTGGATCAATACCATTATGCTAAGGATGATGTTATTTTTGCACAGTTTATTTTGCTTAAAAAAAAAAAAAAAGAACACATGGGCTAAAGATTATCTTAGTTTTGGAGAATCTTTTTTTTTAAAGACGCCAGTATCTGTTATTAAATATGGCAACGCTTTTTATACCCATTCCACACATGGAACAACAGATAGAAACCTTGGCATGAAATCACAGTAAATAGGATTATGGCCTTTGACAGCATATGCAACAGTGTTGGAGTACGCATAGTGATTCTGCATCTTAGTTTTGTGGTAGTTGTTTTAGACCAATATACAATGGGATGTAGCTGTGCTAGATGTAGTTTGTACATAAACTTTCAGGAATGATTCCTTTTTTAGCAAAGAAACAGAGCATTTGATGGGTGATTCTGCCTACTTGCTATGAAGTCAGACTCTACCAGGACTTGGACTCTTTTTTCTACTACTCTCGTGGTGTCTTTTGGCAATTGTTTGACTGTAGTTGTCCCCCAACCCCACTCCCCTCTGCTGAACTCTGCTGTTTTCTGCATCAATTACTCTTTTAATAAAAGAAAAATCACAAATTCCAACTGGAACATCCTATAACTTTAAAGTAAAACCCCTTGCTCCGTGTTTCTTTTTCTCTAGGACAGGGCTGTCAAACAAGGAGTTGCCATGCGGCCGCTCTGCACGCAGACCCTGCGCTGGAACCAGTGGGGAGATTGCGGGAGCGGATGCGCTGGAAGTGCGTCCGGATTCCGGGCCTCCTCTGCCGCAAGCTGTTACACACCTCCCCACCTGGTGTGCACCAGAAGCAGGGCCCGCGCAGCACCAGAGGCAAGGTAAGGTGTGGGAGGGGGGTATTGTGTGGTTATTGCAGGGAAGGGGGAGTTTGTGGGGGATAGAAGTTTTGTGAGGGTATTGTGGGGGTAGGGGTAGTTTTGGTGGTGAGTGTTTTGTGGGGGTGGGGGAATTGTAGGGGTATGGGTTTTTGTGGGGGTATTTTGGGAGTGGCAGTATTGTGGTGAGGGGGATTTTGTGGAGGTGTTGTGGGGGGGGTTGTGCAGGTTTTGTAGGGGAAAGAGGGGGGGGAGTATGTGTATGCTGAAGGAGGGGGGGCAGTGTCTGTGTATTGCGGGGGAGGGAGTCAGTGTGTGTATATTGTGGGGGAGGGGAGGTATTGTAAGTTTTGTGGGGAGTGGGGTATTGTGTGTCTATTGTGGGTGGGTATTGCATGTGTGTGTGTATTGTGAGGGTGGTGGAGGGGGCGAGAGGAAGAGTGAGTGTCAGAGAGTTTCAAAGAGCAGGAGAGTGTCATAGAGAGAGTATTAGAGAGTGTGTCAGAGAGAGTGTCAGAGAGGGAGAGCGAGTGTCACAGAGAGTGAGAGAGCAAGCGAGAGTGTCCGAGCGAGAGAGAGAGAGAGTGTCAGAGAGAGAGTGTTAGAGAGTGTGTCAGAGAGTGTCAGAGAGGGAGAGCGAGTGTGCGAGAGAGCAAGCGAGAGTGTCAGAGAGAGTGTGTCTGACCCTCTCTGTCACCCTGCCCCCTCTCTCAGTGCCACTTACTAGGATTCTGTTTCCTCTTCTTTAGATGGGGAGAGAAAGGGGATGGAGGAAGGGATGGGGAGAGAGATACCAGCAACGTTTACATATTCGTAATAAGAAAAGCTCAAGATAAACGTGTAAAAGTGTACGCCTAGGTTACAGTGACTGTATTTTATTTTTCCCTGGTGCAGCTCGAAGTCTTGCAGTCGGATTTAAGAATTGGCCCCCTAGCTAATCTGAGTTTGACGGGCCTGCTCTAGAGAGTGATTTATTCTACTATTTCATTTACACAATTGGGATTGTTTTAAATCGCTGTCGCATCTTGCCACTCCACTGCTTTAAACAGTGAGGTCCTAAAGCGTATTCGTAGTAGATATTTAGCCAGGCTGTTGATTTATTATTGTGCTTGGTGTTTGCTACTCATCTATGGGAGTTTTTCATCTGAAGAAGCCTTGTATACCAACAGTTCTAGTTACAGTAAGTCACCTGTTTTCCGTTTGCTTGCCTTACCTATAAGCATAGCTTCTTTCTCTGATTTGGGAGGCTGCTTTTGTTTTTCAACATCTTTTTCTTTATCATGGTTGAACACAGCGACTTTGACTGTGCTTTTTTCCTAGAAGTTAAAAAAAAAAAAAGACATGATTGTGTTCATTATTATGGTTATCTATTGTTGCATTTACAATTGTTATGTAATCTTCTTCGATACATCAACGTTTAATTGTCTTTGTTGTTTCTGGTAACAAAACTAGAATTAATATCAAACTTTTAAGTCATTTATTTAAACCCTTTAGTGCTCATTTACTAGTAGCGCCCACTGTGATTTAAATGGAAGTTGACGACCCTCGCCCTCCATTGATGTCACCAGAAGGAGGAAGAGCCTTGTGGGGCCACAGACGTGGCAGGACCCTCCAGCACTAAAGGGGCTTGTTTAAAATTACAATGTTTTTTTTGCTGGCAAAAAAATTAGTTTATTCTGCTAGGGTAGTCAAGGTGATTTATGTTTGAATGGTAAAACAAAAGCCCTTTAAATAAATGTGTAGTAAACCTAAAAAGGGTTACATTGTACTAAGATGATGTAAATTACTTCCAGGCATTACAGCAGCTTTTTATGGTGCAGTGAATTGGCACTGAAAGTTTTCCTTCTTTAATTACACAGCAGTAGCCAATAAAGAAAATTTATGCTCAAGAAAAATTAAAGAATATGTAATTGAACATGAAAATTCCTTTAGGTTTTGGAAAGGCTCGTACTTCTTAAATCTTTCATATAACCAGTGGTTGACAAATCACCAAAAAATCTACTCGCCACACAAAAAAATCTACTCGCCACCTAGTACCAAACGTGTGCTGCTTGGGCCAATATTTACTCGCCCGGGGGTTAAATCCACTCGCCCGGGGCGAGCAAATGTATAGGTTTGTCGAACACTGCATATAACATTCCATTCCATGTGAAATAATTGCAATACAACACGTTAGAGGTATGCATACTGTACATATAGTGCTTCTAGACCAAACCAGGGGCACATAATCTCACAGCATATATAAAGAAGAAAAAAACACCCCATAGTGTATTATACAGGTGTGTGAAAAAGAAAGTACAGTACACCCTCGTTGAATTCTATGGTTTTACATATCAGGACATAATAATCATCTGTTCCATAGCAGGTCTTAAAATTAGGTAAATACAACCTCAGATGAACAACAACACATGACATATTACACTGTGTCATGATTTATTTAACAAAAATAAAGCCACTCGGGCGCGCTAATGAAGACACAACGGATTCGCCGATCCCATGATGTCCTCCGCGATGAACTCTCACCGCAGGGAGGGCCTCCAACGTGAAGATAGTCTTTATCACAGTCCAATAGTCTAGTCCCAGACTAGAAGTAACAAAACACAAAACCCCAACAAGCTCTTTTTGGGAACCCCTTGCGAACGGGTGTCTGCCTTGTCGTGGCTCGCAAGCTTACAACGCTTTGGCCAAAGGGTTAAACTACATGACCCTTTTTCAAGAGAATATATAAGTATTTTACTGTGTATTTTTGTCATGTTGGATGTAGCATTGGGCTTCTCTGTTGTCTGTTGTATACATATACCCAGACTAGGAGTATCAGATTACTCAGCACAGCAGCTGTGTCCCTGACTGTCACTGAGCACTAAAGGGCAAGGTCCCTACCTAGGGCTAAGGCCCCGCTCCCAGAGTCAGCGCGCCCGCACTGCAGACAGACGGGGTGCTGACATACACAGACCGATGCGGTCTGTAGGGAGCGGGAGCCGGAGCGGGAGGTGGGTGGGAGTGGGAGGCTTGAGCGGGAGGGGGGGCGTGGCTTGAGCGGAGGGACCCGCTACTCTCCCCCCCTCCCTCCACGGCTCGGGCTTCTGATTGAAGGTAAGTAAAGCAACACACTCACACACTCATACACACAGACAGGCACAGGCACATACACACATACAGGCACACACACACGCCGGCACTCATACACACACACACACACTCACACACACAGACAGAGGCAGGCACTCACTCACTCAGGCACACACATACACACACACAGACAGGCACTCAGACACACACACAGAGGCAGGCACTCACGCACTCAGACACACACATACACAGACACAGACAGGCACTTACGCTGCTTTCACACCACACTCCTCCCCGCTCCCCGAAGCCTCTCCTCCTCCCGAAGCCTCCCCTCCCCATTGGCTCACAGCCACATCACGTGACGCGTCAACGCTAGGGATCACCATTCTCTTGTATCCCATAGCGGCTGACGCGCCACAGCGTGTAGTAAGCTGTACAGCCAGGGGGGACCGGGACCGGCTCAGCAGGATTCCCCTGCTGGTGGGGAACTCGCATGTGGCCGCCCGCGCCGCCGGGCGCACCGGGTCCCAGGCCTTAGGGGCCTTTCCCTACTGCAACCACAAGCTGGGGATGACTCAGGGCCTTAACTGGGGCCTAGGGTTATGCTGGCCTAGTGCAGAGGGTCACTGACCCCTGCACACGCACCTCATCCCCTCTCTCTATCCCAGCATCAACTGCCAGTCTTCCTCCTGCCCGCGAAATGTATCCAACCCAGCAGCCGGACAATCTGCAGCCCCATTGGCTGTGTCTCACCACATGACTATGCCCCTGTGACTTCTGGGGCTCGTAGTCCATGCTGTGACTAACTCTATCTGCAGCCGCGTGCGCCTACCAGACCACGCATGCGCAACTGAAGTAATGACACGCGCCAACCTCCGCACCGACCGTGTGCGCAACCTGCAATGGCGGTGGCCTGCAACAGCCGCCGGCGAGCCCATCGCCTCCCCACACATCCTCTGTATCAGCAGAGGTGAAGGGAACAACGGAAGACTGGGGAGAGACCGGAGGAGACCTGGCTACATAGCAATTTACAGGCTATTTGGAGGCTTTGTTATATAAATATATACACCGATAACGGCCACATTGTACTGCTGCATGGTCTTCGATTTCTCCATATCCGGGCATCTTCACACACTAACTTTTAGTAATTACTTATGCTAATTTTTCTGCCAAGAGGATGACATTTACAAATGCTATAGGGAAATAACTTTTTCGTCATTTCAATCAACATTTTGAATGCATCATCTCTGGAACGCCCTCCCTCTTCATGTCCCCGAGCAACTTCTCGCTCTGACTTCAAAACCCATCTAAACACTCACCTGTTCATCAAAGCGTTTAATTAGTCCTGGGTGACCTCTACTCACAAACTACAGTATGCTTTTAGATGCAGTAAAGGAACACTACAGTATATGCTGTAACTAGAACTAATACACTTTAATGTACTCACGTTGTTTCTATTAGTCTTCCCACATTACATTGTAAACTTTTCAGGGCAGGGACTCTTTTTTCCCCCCAATGTTACATTTATATCTGGATGTACTTATCCCATATGAACTTTTATATTTCCTGTATTGTAATAAGCCGAGGATCAAATAGAGTCTGAGGTTTTACAACAGACTGGTAATAGGGGGGCTAGGGGGCCAAGCGATTCATGTCTGCTGTCAACTTCTATGTTTCTATTTAATTCTGTTTTAATGTATGTAAAAACTATGAAACTGTGCGCTATTAAAAATATACATACATACATCTATACTATACCAAGAACATATTTTACCAGAGACTAGGATGCATCTCTTTTGAAAGATATTGGTTACACAGCCGTTACCACAACAGGTGTTGCAGATGTAGAGAAGACCTCCCAGTGCCTTGGATTTTAGTCTATTATTTTACCTATACTGTTTGTAATGCTCAACACGATGCAGCAGGGGACTGAATGTGCACGTATAATCTTTCCCTCCCTCCCCCTTCATATTCTTAATCTCCTTCTTGGCAGAAAATGGACAAGCAGAAGAGAAATGATCAAAAGAGGTTAAGGAGCACTGGGACGTGCAGCTCAGAAAGTGTCATTTGAATATTGCCTAGCCTCCAGAAGCCTGAAATATTAAACAATAAAATGCCAAGATTGAGGTGTGCTGCTATGCTTACAAAAATGAAAGCCACAATTGGAAGTGGGGGGAAAAAAAGGTTAAACAGCATAGCAACCACCCATTTGAAATACATTATTCTGTACAGGCTGTACATTAAAATACACTTTTTCGTTCTGGGAAAATGCCTACCAAACTTGGACTCTCTAACGAAAATACATTGCAAAAATGTTATTCCATGTATGCTTTGAAAAAGGGTAAGGTTGAACATAGAAAAAGCGTTTTCTACTATATACTGTATATACACAGTCTTTTTCCAGGTACTGTAGAACATAGGAAAAACGATTTATACTATATATAAATAGTGAGTTATTTCTGCATCATAAACATATTGCATTGATAGAAGCATTTTAGTTACAAATTAGAAGCTACAGTAAATAATGGAAATGTGCACATAATAAACTACTTCTTTAAGATGTGGGATTTTATGCATCTTCAGGCTCAATGTCTATGAAAGTCACCTCGAACCATATGTAAATATAGGAGAGAGGCTGCCTCTAGCTGTATAAAATACGACTCTGTTTGAACATAAAAGCAGAGGTGGTATCATAAAGCATGAGGGAAGGAATTCAGTGATTTAAAAACACGAACTATTTGTTTAGGTGGCTTTGCTATTTTATGGGATCAATTCGGACCTCATGTATATGTAGAGAATAGAACCCATGTCCATCTCTATAAAATACAGTTATAAATACAAATACAGTAAAGTAAGCCAGCATCATAAATCAGAAAAGCATAGATTAATAGAGGAGCATAACCCAATGCCTATAATTGTTATTTTTTGACTATTTAGACTTTAAATATTGCGTCTTTTTCTAGTTTATCGGATTCCCCTGTGTGAACACTCCCCCTAAAGTATTTGTGAAAACAGTACGTGAAAATATAAGCCGGTGCTATGGAATGCAAGCGGAGTTTAACAGAGCAGCATGTGATTACGCTAGAGAAAGCTTCAGAAACTGCTGGGAAGCAATATACTGCACATAAGAAAATTGGTTAATGTACTATGCACTGTAGCCAAGTCCAAAAACTCTGCTGGTGGTTTAATTATCATGTCTGTAGACGCATATAGATATAGAACGTGAGCTGGCATTGTTCTCTAGGGCAGTCAATGCTAAAGAGAGAAGTGATCAAAAAATTGATTTACCCATTGTAAGGCCGCGTGTCTAGTGCCCGCGACGGCGACGCGGCTCAAAAACAAATACATTGCCGTCGCCGCGTGCGCTTATAGTAAGCGCGACGGCGGCAATGCGATGGAGCGACGTCGCGTCGCGGACTTTGGAAGCCGGGAATATTTGATTTTTCAAGGGCTGTCGCCTCATGTGACACCACCTGAACAAATCAAACGCCCGGAAGCCCACGCCGCCGCCACAAAGCGAAATATAACTTTCGCTAGCGGCGACGGGTGATGTCACCCATCCCGTCGCCGGTCGCGGGCACTATACGCGCGGCCTAAGATTAACTGTTGGAACACTGCATCATGTACTGGAACGGGAAAGAATATGATATAGGACATTAGGACATTGTACTACAACATGCTCTTACCTGACCTAAATATGACTTTATAAAGAAACTTGCATAAAGTAATATTAATATATGCTTATACAGTATGCTTTTATTTTAACTTCAATGGGAGTTTCCATGCAGTAGTGCTTCAATTGGCATTATTGAAGTTTAGTGAACAACCCCATGTTAACAATCCACCTATCTACTGTAGTGCTGGGGATTATTCTAAAACAAACCTGGGGCAATCTCCAAAAAGACCCAGGTACATGCTGGGTACATGCTGGGTACATGCTGCAACATTTCACACATTTCTGCAGACAGACTAATGGCCCATCGAATTAACAGCGGGGGTACCTGGCAGTCCCATTCAAACTGAATGGGACTGCCAGGAACCCCTGCTGTGTTAATCCGATGGGCCATTAGCCTCTGCAGAAATGTCACTGAAATGTACCCACAATGTACCCAGCATGTACCTGGCTAGTTTAAGGCAAGTTTAAGGCAAGTTTTAGAATACTCGTTGGCTCGTCTGTACAACAACTTAAACAAACAAAGTAGATGTATTTATAGTTATCCAATACAAATATGTATTTGAATCGTAGATCGGTGAGTTCAAGGGGAAAAATTCAAGCCAATGGCAATGGAGCACAGTAGAACAGGAATCTGCAAACTTCTTTATTTAATATAGATTTTTTCAATTATGTTAAAAAAAAATAATCTCATATTCCACCAAAATACAAAACTAAAACCAATAAACTGTAGGCAGAACTGAACTAAAATACGTACATTTGTTAGAAACAAAACAAAAAGACAGTGCCTAGTGAGCATATCTACTGTAATGTGAACAAATTCAATACTGGTCCTGGAACACATTATTATTTAAATAAATGTCTCAAATCCGTTACTGATTCATGTTAACTGTAATGGGGTCATTAATAAACACTACACGGGAATGAATAGAAGTCTAAAAAGTGCTCTTTAGAACAATGGATGTTTTTGTTTCTGCTCAGCTTATTCCAGCTTGTTTGCAGACATGGTACTGTACATCATTTTTTTTCCATCCAGGTAACAAATTACAAAGCAGCGCCTGATTTATTTGTGTGCGTTTCCTAAACAGGGTGTCAGTTTCATATGTAAGCTGAGCAAGGCTGGCAAATGGAACAATTACTTTGTCATGGGGATTACATGAAAAATGAAAGCATGCCTGGGAAAGACATTCCAGAAAGGAGAACAATGCTCCAGTTCCCTTCTAAAGGGGAGGTGGAACTAGGAAATGTGCATGGCATTGTGTTATGGGCATAGTACCTACTTTGGTGAGGTATTCATGGTTGTTGGGATCTGTAATCTCTTTGGCACCTTTAAGCTGCAAAGAAAAAAATACACACCATTAATATTTTATATGATTCATATTCAACAAGTCAGATCTACAGTACATTTTGATAAACCTGTATAATGTAAATAATCAGAAATTCTTCAAGGTATCAAAGTGTCTTTTCCAAAGAAGGTGTTACAGAATCGCTTGCCTGACAATTAAAGGACTTTTTATGTACTGTACAAGTCCTTATTTTGGAAATAACAAGTCTGGAATGTAATTTCCAGGTATTAAAGGCAATGTATTCAAATGCTTTTCGAAGTAAATATTTATAAATAGATTTCAAAATCGTGATAATGGTTTGAACCTTGCACTGCGGGCATAAAGCCATAAGACAGCGGACTTTATACACTAAGGTTACTTTAAAATGAAATTTTCAGAACATGTATAAATGTCACAAATCTCTCTTTCATGTGAGTTAGCATCAGAATAACTGATACTGCCTGAATGTAACCATAAAGACGAAAAAAGAACAGAAATAATAAACATCTCTACAAAATTTAAACGTTAAATAAAAAAAACATACATAAAACATACTGTAAATCAATGTATATCACCAATCCTTTAAAAAAGTAGTAGATATATATATATATATATACAGTACATATATATATATACAGTACATATATATGTATATGTATACATATATATATATATGTATATATATATATATGATAAAAAAAATTGCTGCTATGCGGTAATGTATACTCCTCTATATATATATATATATATATATATATATATATATAGATGTAGCCAGGTCCCCCTCCTTTGTCCCCCTCGCGCACTCACCCCCTCCTTCCCCGTTGCGCGCGTGGTTGTATTGCGGCCGGTTGCTAGGGAAGCGGATCGGGCGGTTGCCGGGGACGCGAGCGGCGAGCAGGCCGGTTGCCGGGGACGCGGTCGGGCCGTCGCTGAGGCCGCGATCGCGTCGCCACCGGCCCGGCGGCTAGCGGAGCAGGGCGCCGCCATGACAGGTAGCTCGCGCATGCGCAGGAGGCCAGCTAGCGCGGGAGGCTCCAGATAGCTCGCGCATGCGCGAGAATAGACGGCCAGCCCCCAGGGTGCATAGGGGCAGAGACACCTGACGCCAGGGAGCCAATCAGAAGGCCAGATTCCCCTGCTAGCAAGGAGATACATTTCGCGGGGTTTTGCAGCCACGCACTCACTCAGGATCCGGACCAGCTAGGGGTAGGAGGTGGATGCAGGGGTGAGTGACCCTCTGCATTAGGCCAGCAGCCCCCAAGGTCCCAGTTAGGTCCTGAGTCATCTATTAGCTTGTGGAGCTTAGGGACAGGCCCTAGATAGGGACACTGCCCCATTTATTGGTTGAATAGACAGGGACACAGTGTTGAAGCCGTGCGGCCCTGTGAGGTGGGTTCTGGGCTCAGAACACCACCCAAGACCCTGCGACAAGGAGTGACATTGTTCGCGCTGGACTTTCAACCCACGCGGTGTGGAGGACCCCGTCGGATCGTGTGGATTTATATCGCGGTACCCGTGGCTGGAGCCCGGGCAGGTAACCTGCAACTCACGTGCACCAACCAGGCCTATCACCAAACATAGTGGCTGCGCAGTCACACACACACATGTACAGTGGTATTTGACTTCGAGAACACGAGACATTTGGGTGGGGGTTACTGGACACAGGGTGGGGTCACATTGTGGGTGGTTAGCGTCCGCCGTGACGCCTAGAGGTGGTTAGCGTCCGCCGTGACGCCTAGAGGTGATAGCGTCCGCCGTGACGCCTAGAGGTGGTAGCGTCCGCCGTGACGCCTAGTGTGGTTAGCGCCCGCCGTGGCGCATGATGCTGTTATGCTGTTTTGATGTTATGCTGTTACGTGATATGTGTGTTTCCATGCAGTAAAGCCCGTCCTGTTTTATATTCGGTAGTGTTGTGTGGTTGTTTCCTGTGAGGGCCTCCTCCCACTCCGTTGGGATCCCTCCCAGGTGGAGGCGTTGCACCAAGAGATGTATGATAAAGATGTACCCCAGGTTCCCCAAGCGGAGGCTTAGGCTCCTGAGAGCCACACAGGTTGCACAGCAAGTAGTAGCGGCGGTAGTCATAGGGAACACCCGTTACATTTGGAGGCGCTGCTGAGATTCAGACCTGGGGTGCCCGAACTCAGTAAAAATGTCGTTAGGTTACACGTTACCTTCCCGCCAAGAGGTGTACACGTGGGCGGTAAAAAGGCAAGTCCCGCCCTCACAAACCCTTGCTGTAGGACAAGTGCCCGCCAATGCCTCGTCCTATGAACTATGTTTAATCCTAATGCAGTACCCCGGCTTAGAAGATGCCAGAATCTTGGGTCGCCGCTCCGACCCCGATGGGTCATGGTGCACCGTATTAATCACTGGGGGATGTGAATTGTCGCCCCAACAAGGCCCGTCCAACTTGCGTTTCCACGGGGCCCTCAGCTCAGGGTGTCCTGTTATATATCCTGAGATGCCGATAAAACCCGAACCCTGTAGCCCCAGGACAGAACTGCTAGAGACTAGTATGAGCATGTCCCTGTCCCCACCAGAAAGTATATGTGGGGATGAGGCCAGTGTATTATCCTGTGCTAATTGTCGCTCAAGCAGACGGAGCTCCAGCCCCAGTAGAATGGGAGAAATCCAATTACTAGCCCAGGCCATCCAACAACTGGGTAGGCCCAAGCACGAATCCCCTTCCCCTCAGCCATACCGCAAGTTAAAGCTCTTTTCAGGGGTAAACCCTACTCCCACTGGTGAAGAGGCTTTTGATGTTTGGAAGGAATATGCTTCACAGGTACTGGAAGAGTGGACCTGTCCTGATGAGGTGAAAAGACAACGAATCATGGAGTGCCTGCGCCCGCCTGCGTCCACTACCATCAAGATGTATAAGGATCAGCATACTGGGGTTACCGCACATCAGATGATGGAGTCGCTTACCCGGGCATATGGTAAGGAAGATGATGTGAGTGAGCTATGGACTAAGTATTACAATCTCCGCCAGAAAGAGGGGGAAGACCTATCCGAGTTCATACAACGGATCCAGTTGCTCTTGTGGGAGCTACGTTCCCGCCAAGTCATCAAGGCCTCAGAAGTAAATGAGTATAGGCGCACTCAATTCCTGCGGGGAGCCATACCCACGCACCATATCGTGATAATGATCAGATGCACGCTACAGAAGGGAGACCCCCCTACTCTAGAAGACCTACTGGATGAGGTGAAGGGTCATGAGGCCTATACTAGGTTGCATACGCCCAAGAAGGCCAAAGACCCGCGCAAGGATGAGACCAAGGAAGCAACAGTGCCCAAAGCAAAGGGGAGCAAGAGCGGTAAGGATACGGCCACCCCGGAGGTGCCTAGGTCCGCTCCCAGGTCATTTGACGGTCCGGGTCCCCGCCCAGACTTCCGTTGCTTCAACTGTGGCGAGCAGGGCCATGTTGCAAGGAACTGTTCAAACCCCACTAAGGCCCAGACCTACACCGTGACCGTGCGGAAGGCAAGCTCGTCCCTATCAACCGTACCCGAGGATGTTGCCGAGGAGTCGGGGAGGCCTTCCACGGAGGAGACGCCCCCGGCCGATGCTTACTGCCGAGTAGGGCCCACCGCTGTAATAAGAGTCGTCGTGGAGGGGATATACTCTTCAGCACTTCTGGACACTGGATCACAAGTGACCATCATCTACCGTCCATTCTACGACCAGCACCTCAGCCATCTTCCCTTGCAGTCAGCCGAAAAGATGAAGTTATGGGGACTGAGTAAAGATGATTATCCCATAGACGGAATAGTAGCGGTCAAGCTGGATATCTTGCAGTTGAACACTAACAAGTCGCATCCCATGCTGGTGGAAGCTTTGGTCTGTCCAGAGGCTCGGGAACATCCCAGTGCCCCCATCATACTAGGCACGAATGCCGATATTGTGAGGTCGGTGATTCGCTCATTCCTACAAGAAGCCGGCGAGCTACCGTTGTCATCCCTGAATATAGCCCCTGGCCTGCGGGAAGAATGCTATAGGGTGGCGTATGAGGAAGAGTATGGTGAAATCTTTAACCAAGAGCGAGGGTTATTGCAGATTCCACCAGGGGGAGTGAGGCACGTGACAGCGCTGATCAAGTACCCCAGTCGGCACGAACACGACCGATACTTCTCGCTAGAGACCCTCCCCGAGTCTGAGAATCAGTGGGGATACCGAATGATACCTGAAGTACGGGATTGGCCATCTACCGTCCCCAGGAAGATTACTGTGTCTATCCAGAACATGTCTCTCCATACCGTGCCGCTGGAAGTAGGACAAAGGTTGGGTAGAATTTATCCTGTGGATCCTGTAGACGACCCAGTGACCGTTCACACTGCCCGTGTGGGAGAAGAGGCCGAGGCACTACAATTCGACTTCGGAGAGTCTCCCCTGGAAGAAGCATGGAAAGAGAAGCTACGTGCTCAGTTGAGAGAGAGACGAGATGTGTTCTCTACTAGTGAGATGGACGTGGGATGCAGCAGAAGCGCTCAGCACACGATTCGTCTGAATGATGACACGCCATTTAGGGAAAGGTCGCGCCGCTTAGCTCCCAGAGATGTGGAGGATGTGCGGGGTGTCCTGAACGAGATGGAAATGGCCGGCATAGTGACCGGATCTCGGAGTCCCTATGCCTCACCGATTGTGGTGGTACGAAAGAAGAATGGGTCTGTTCGATTGTGCGTGGACTACAGAACATTGAACAGACGTACTGTGCCTGACCAATACACGCTACCCCGAATAGAGGAGATTCTCAGCGCACTGTCCGGAAGCCAGTGGTTTAGCGTGTTGGACCTTCGATCTGGGTATTACCAGGTTCCGATGAGCCCTACTGATCAGGAAAAGACGGCGTTCGTCTGTCCCCTGGGATTTTATCAGTTCACTCGGATGCCCCAAGGTATCTGTGGCGCTCCAGCCACTTTCCAACGGCTTATGGAAAAGACGATTGGAGATATGTGTCCGCGTGAGTGTTTGGTCTATCTAGACGACATAATTGTGTTCGGAGCCACCCTTGAAGAACACGAGACTAGGCTGATGAAAGTATTGGATCGCTTAGGGAAAGAAGGCCTGAAGCTCTCATTGGATAAGTGCCGCTTCTGTCGAACATCGGTCACTTATGTGGGTCATATCGTGTCCGCAGACGGAGTGGCCACCGACCCGGCCAAGGTGGAGGCGGTGGTGAATTGGCCAAGACCCGAGAATGTGATGGAGCTGAGGTCATTTCTCGGGTTCTGTGGATATTATAGAAGATTCGTGGATGGATACTCCAAGAAGGCAGCTGTGCTGAACGATCTGCTGAAGGTCTATCCAGAGGAACCCAAGCAGAAGAGGACCCCCCCCAGGACCCCCTTCGGGGATCGGTGGACGCCTGCTTGTGAAGAAGCATTTAAGAGGCTGAAGAATAGTTTAACAGAGGCTCCCGTTCTAGCATATGCTGACCCGGAGAAGCCTTACATTCTGCACGTGGATGCCAGCCTCAACGGATTGGGAGCTGTACTACACCAGAAGTACCCCACTGGGCTTCGTCCTGTGGCGTATGCAAGTAGAAGTTTGACTCCCAGTGAAAAGAATTATCCAGTTCACAAATTGGAGTTCCTCGCCCTCAAATGGGCCATATCTGACAAACTACATGATTACCTATATGGGGTCACCTTCGAGGTCCGAACAGACAACAATCCGCTGACCTATGTACAAACCACGGCCAAGTTAGATGCGACCGGTCACAGATGGTTGGCCACCCTCGCCAATTACCAGTTTTCTATGAAATATAAGCCTGGACCTCTCAATATAGGAGCCGATGCTCTATCTAGGAGATCGGGACTGGGCGAGACCGCCGACGATGGCCCTTGGGAAGAAATTCCAGGACCAGGAATGAGAGCTATGTGTTCCACTGCTGCTATTGTAAACGACCGAGTGGCATTCTCCAAGCTACGAGTAGTGGATTCTTTAGGGTGTCGACCTCAAGCCCTTCCAGAAGCTTACTGCCACCCTGATGGCATGGGTCTAACACAAGACGTTATCTTCACGGTGAAGGAACTGGTACTAGCACAGACACATGATCCTGCGGCTAAGGCTGTCCGAGAGGCCCTACACAAAAATGACTCTTCACTGGTGAAACGGGCTCCTCGCGAGGATGTGGGTCTTCTCATGAGAGAATGGGATAAGTTTGAGATGGATAACGGCCTACTCTATAGGGTTGTTCAATTCCACAATCATCCTGACCGTCGACAACTATTTCTACCTCGGCGTATGCAAGGTCTCGTTTTAAGATCACTACATGATGATCATGGACATTTGGGGGTGGATAAGACCTTGGGTTTAGTGCGAGACCGGTTCTTTTGGCCTAGAATGCGGGAGTCAATTGAACAACACTGCAGAAAATGTCTACGGTGCATTCATAGGAAGACCCTTCCCACCCGTGCTGCTCAAATGGGCCATCTCAAAAGTGCTGGGCCTATGGATTTAGTTTGTATGGACTTTTTGTGCATAGAGCCAGATTTAAGGGGTATAGGAAATGTGCTAGTAGTGACAGATCACTACACTCGATACGCTCAAGCCTTCCCCACGAAGGACCAGAAGGCTACCACAGTGGCTAAAGTGCTGTGGGAAAAGTATTTTGTGCATTATGGTCTGCCCAGCAGGATGCACTCTGACCAGGGACGGGATTTTGAGAGCAAGCTGATCAAAGAGTTGTTAACCCTGTTGAACATTCACAAGTCCAGGACTACTCCCTACCACCCCGAGGGAGATGCGCTCCCTGAAAGATTTAATCGGACATTGCTGGACATGCTAGGCACTCTGAAAAATTCCCAAAAAGGAGAATGGAGTAAGCATGTTGAGGCCTTGGTGCATGCCTACAATTGCACTAGGCACGAGTCCATCGGATACACCCCATACTTCATGATGTTCGGGAGGGAAGCCAGACTGCCAATCGACATCCGCCTGCGGGTATCTACCGACGGGATACCCAACATGGCTCATTATCGATATGTGCAGAGACTCCAGGACAGTCTGCACCGTGCCTATCAGTTAGCTGAAAGAGCCACCGCTCGACTGAATGCCAATAATAAAAGACGGTACGACCACAAAGTACGCTATAGAGCGCTCCAACCAGGAGACGCAGTTCTCCTACGCAACTTAGGGATTCCAGGCAAGCACAAGTTAGCTGATCGCTGGAGGGAGGGGCCTTTTCAAGTAGAGTCCCAAATGCCGGGCCTCCCTGTTTATCGCATACGTGACGTGAATGGCAAAGTAAAAGTTTGGCACCGAAACCACTTGTTACCTATCTCCCAACTGGGAGAAAGTGAACCTGAAACAGAAACAGTAATGAACGACAGTGAGCCTGAAGAGGCTATTGCGAATCCCGGACCCATAGATGAGACAATTCCGGATCCTTTGGAGGGAACATCCAACAGAGACTGGTGGGCACCTCCCGAAGGCGCAACAAGTAAGGGACCAGCTGACAAAGTACCTCCATCGGAATTTTCACCAAGTAATCAATCATTAGATCCTACCACTCCAAGTTTTGTGCCTCAAAGAGACAATGTTCAGTTGCAAAGAGACTTTCCCCAAACTGGTTCACCCTCTGCCAGAGAGTCTAGGCCTCAAGCCTACGATGGTCTGTCTCAAGAGGAAGAAATGGAGACTGAGACTCGCAGGAGTCAGAGAGTGAGACGCCCTCCCACTAGAGTGGCTTATGATTCTTTAGGGGCACCTCACTATGAGTCTCAGCAGCAAGCTAAAGCCAAGCTAGCCTCAGTTATCAATATGTTTGTTGAACTGTACAATCTCGTTTAGAGTAATCGTTATGTTGTACTTTAACACTGCATTTTTATTATATAATTTTTGTACACTGTTGGAAGGTTATGTGGTTCAAGCGAGGACGTTGGAGTTTTCACCAGGGGGAGGATGTAGCCATGTCCCCCTCCTTTGTCCCCCTCGCGCACTCACCCCCTCCTTCCCCGTTGCGCGCGTGGTTGTATTGCGGCCGGTTGCTAGGGAAGCGGATCGGGCGGTTGCCGGGGACGCGAGCGGCGAGCAGGCCGGTTGCCGGGGACGCGGTCGGGCCGTCGCTGAGGCCGCGATCGCGTCGCCACCGGCCCGGCGGCTAGCGGAGCAGGGCGCCGCCATGACAGGTAGCTCGCGCATGCGCAGGAGGCCAGCTAGCGCGGGAGGCTCCAGATAGCTCGCGCATGCGCGAGAATAGACGGCCAGCCCCCAGGGTGCATAGGGGCAGAGACACCTGACGCCAGGGAGCCAATCAGAAGGCCAGATTCCCCTGCTAGCAAGGAGATACATTTCGCGGGGTTTTGCAGCCACGCACTCACTCAGGATCCGGACCAGCTAGGGGTAGGAGGTGGATGCAGGGGTGAGTGACCCTCTGCATTAGGCCAGCAGCCCCCAAGGTCCCAGTTAGGTCCTGAGTCATCTATTAGCTTGTGGAGCTTAGGGACAGGCCCTAGATAGGGACACTGCCCCATTTATTGGTTGAATAGACAGGGACACAGTGTTGAAGCCGTGCGGCCCTGTGAGGTGGGTTCTGGGCTCAGAACACCACCCAAGACCCTGCGACAAGGAGTGACATTGTTCGCGCTGGACTTTCAACCCACGCGGTGTGGAGGACCCCGTCGGATCGTGTGGATTTATATCGCGGTACCCGTGGCTGGAGCCCGGGCAGGTAACCTGCAACTCACGTGCACCAACCAGGCCTATCACCAAACATAGTGGCTGCGCAGTCACACACACACATGTACAGTGGTATTTGACTTCGAGAACACGAGACATTTGGGTGGGGGTTACTGGACACAGGGTGGGGTCACATTGTGGGTGGTTAGCGTCCGCCGTGACGCCTAGAGGTGGTTAGCGTCCGCCGTGACGCCTAGAGGTGATAGCGTCCGCCGTGACGCCTAGAGGTGGTAGCGTCCGCCGTGACGCCTAGTGTGGTTAGCGCCCGCCGTGGTGCATGATGCTGTTATGCTGTTTTGATGTTATGCTGTTACGTGATATGTGTGTTTCCATGCAGTAAAGCCCGTCCTGTTTTATATTCGGTAGTGTTGTGTGGTTGTTTCCTGTGAGGGCCTCCTCCCACTCCGTTGGGATCCCTCCCAGGTGGAGGCGTTGCACCAAGAGATGTATGGTAAAGATGTACCCCAGGTTCCCCAAGCGGAGGCTTAGGCTCCTGAGAGCCACACAGGTTGCACAGCAAGTAGTAGCGGCGGTAGTCATAGGGAACACCCGTTACATATATATATATATATATAATCAAAGGCTCCTTACCAGGCAGACCAGAGAATCCAGGGAATCCAAAGCAGGCACAGCAAGGAAGAGACAGCACACTTGTTAGCAAAAAGAATTGTATTAGTGAAGCAGGCACAAAACACCAACGTTTCGGTCCTAAAAACAGGACCTTTATCAAGCACTCCCTTGATAAAGGTCCTGTTTTTAGGACCGAAACGTTGGTGTTTTGTGCCTGCTTCACTAATACAATTCTTTTTGCTAACAAGTGTGCTGTCTCTTCCTTGCTGTGCCTGCTTTGGATTCCCTGGATTCTCTGGTCTGCCTGGTAAGGAGCCTTTGATTGTATTCATTCATATGGGACTAAGCACCTGTCCTCATCTGTATTTGTGTGCCATCTGCTCTGTTACCTATATATATATATATATATATATATATATATATATATATCCAATAACGAATATCACTTGTGAGCACATTCACATGCCTTAGACAGGTCTGCAACCCTGCCTTTCAACCATTATCACCTAGCATACAGTGCTTCCACTGCAGCAAGGGATTCTGGGAAATGACATGCAAATGAGTACACGTTTCACCTTTTGCCTGGAATATCCATTCACATGGAGCCCATATAAGCAAATGCATTGCTGTTCACACAGCTTTTAAGCACAGCATGGGACTAGATGCAAAGCAAGTCAAACCACTCACAGACATGTTTCAACCTTAATGGGTATCATCACTGTGAGGTTGGTTTACACTTGCTTTGCCATTTTCCTAGGCTGGGTATATATATATATATATATATATATATATATATATATATATATATATTACATATTTTGCATATTTCTTGGGTGTTGGCAGTGGATAAACATAATTGCAATTAAGTAAGGGATTAATATTAACTCATTGAAAGTACCTTGCGGGATGAAAAGGTGAGTTGGCTACAGTAGCTGTGTGCATATCTAAGTCACGTACTCACAGGTGTGCCGTACATGACAAGGGGTAAGTATATATCTATATTTTTTTTTAACCAAAGGGACAGGTGGGCAGGTACTAATACATGGATATTGCACACAGCCCCCGCATTTGCTAAAGTCGGCCCTGCAGTGACATTATCAAAGGGAACAGAGAGGTCAAGTACGATTAGAAAGGAAAACTGCCCCTGTTGCAAGGGAGAAAAATGTATGGGGGACATTAATTATCTTACACTGTATCAGCTGACGAGAAACAATTTGTAGCATCTAAGAGGAACAAATATTTATCGTTATCTTCAGATATGTTTTTTCAGTTAAGTTATTTTCACTTATAATCACGTCTGACACAAACTTCAATCAAAACACAATGTACACATGTGCCACACTCAATAGCACTCTTTTTTTGTCATGTTGGATGTAGCATTGGGCTTCTCTGACGTCTGTTGTATACAAACTTCAATCAACCTAAAGTAAAAGGTGAAGCAATATTTCTTTTTTTTTTATTACTTAAGTTTTTATTGATCATTTTTCAAAGATGAGGGGAGGGGCTACATAAAAGAAACAGGGTGTGGGGTGGGAGAACATTGATACATATAGTCTGGTAATACTGTATCACCTTTGGGGAGGGATTAGGAGAGGAGGGAAGGGGACAGCATTTGTACATATATAATATAGTGAGCATCAATTTAGATACAACATAGATCACAACATTCAGAATATTTTAATCTAGATATGGGGATATACATGCATGTCGGAACCAAGGGGCCCAAATCTCTGAGAATTGAGAGGTGGAGCTATCCAGACAAGCTGAACGTTTTTCCATATAAACTGTATGCCAAATTTGATTGTTTATTTGATTTAAAGATGGGGGGGAGGTAGATTGTTTCCAGTTCTTGGCGATTGTGCACCTAGTGGCATTTAAAATTTGAGAGATAACTTTGGCTTCCTTTTTGTTTTGGTTGGTCATTGGTTTTCCCAGCAATATATAGATATAGAGGATCATGTGGAAGAGTGATCCCCAGGATTTTATTTATGAGGGCCAACACTTCCCTCCATGTTGTCTGGATTTTAGGGCATGACCAAACTACATGCAGTATAATCCCCATTTCACCACAAGCACGCCAACACAATGGGGAGACACCTGGGAGAAAAGAGTGTAACCTAGTAGGGGTAATATACCATATGAATATTAGTTTGTATATATTCTCCTTGATCACAACACATGATGAATTTCTGGAGGCTGCCTCCCATATATCATTCCATATATCGAGATCTAAATTGGTATTTAGATTTTTCTCCCAAGAAATCATATATTTATCAGGGGCTTGGTTACTTTTAATAGAGGTCAGATTATGGTAAATCGTAGAAATAATACCCTTTGTAAAGGATTGGTGCAAACACCAATCTTCGTAAAAAGTTAGATCATGTGATTAATGTGGTTTATAGATAGATTGGATGTAGTGTCTGACCTGGAGAAATCGGAAGAATTCAGACGAGGGTATATCATGACTTGATTGTAATGACATAAATGAAGGGACCTTCCCATGGATAAGAATATCGTTGACCTTTTTATCTCCAAGTGTTGGATTGTTGGTTACTCGTATAAAAAGGCAGAGAGGGGTCCGTGAACAGTGGTTGCATAAGGGAAGGGAGGCCGGTTAATTGGAGCCTGGATTTGAGGGAGTCCCAGAGATTACAGACAAAGGATATCACCGGGTTCTTATAGATCTCGGCGGGTCTGGACTTTTGTTAAGCCACAGTAGGTTCTTGATTTAAAATGGGGAGCAAATCAATTTTTCTAATTCAACCCATCTTTTGTCCATTGGGTTTGTGTGCCAACAATTCAGTTGCCCTAATTGAGCTGCTCTGTAATACTTTTGTAGATTCGGGAGGGCTATGCATCCTTCTAATTTAGATTTATGCAAAAAAGGGGGGGTGTGAGGCGCTTCTAATAGAGGTGCAGTGATAAAACCTTAATAAGTGCTTAATAAGTGCTTAATAAATCAAGTGAATAATATATGTAAATAAATATGTAAACCAGTAAACTTCGCAGCTTGACCCTTAATGAGAAGAACCAATTCCTCCTTTTGTTGATTGCAGAAAGAAACTTGTGGGAAGCGCAGATGTCAACGTATGTGGAAAAATATATATGTATATACAGTGTAGTATGTTCTACAGGAAAAACAGCTTCAAAAATCACAAGTGGGGACTCACAATTTCTCAATGAAATACCAGCAGTGTATATGTAGTATGGAAGACTTGCTTGACATGAAGTACCAGGCTTCAGCAGGACAAACCCTCAATGAAAAGAGATGACATTCTTAGTGCAACATTGCATGTTCACTGTAAATGTAGGTCGAGGTCGCGTCGCGTCACTTCCGGTTTGCGATCGATCGCAGAATTGGTCCACACGAGTTCAGGGGGGTTCAGGGTACACTTCTGGACTGCTGCTGTTCACTCAACACGTTTCGCTTGTCTCCAAGCTTCGGCAGGAGTCTAATCTGTTGCATCCTAGCTTAAAATATATATATACCCCTAATGGGTTCTGATTGGAAGATAGAATAATTCATGGCGACGCGACCTCGGGAGTGGGGCTGACGGCGAACACTGAAGCTGCGCATCTATAATTTTACGTGTCTATGCACATAGTGCAAAATGTGAGTGCAATATTTATTGCTTTATAAATACATTTACAATGAACATGCAATGTTGCACTAAGAGTGTCATCTCTTTTCATTGAGGGTTTGTCCTGCTGAAGCCTGGTACTTCATGTCAAGCAAGTCTTCCATACTATATATACACTGCTGGTATTTCATTGAGACATTGTGAGTCCCCACTTGTGATTTTTGAAGCTGTTTTTCCTGTAGAACATACTACACTATATATACATATATTTTTTCCACATACGGTGACATCTGCGCTTCCCACAAGTTTCTTTCTGTAATTTAGATTTATAAAGGAAATCTTTGCGGACTCTGGGGCGTCTGTTTTGCCAAGCAAATTTCAATATTTTCTTTTGTATATTGTTTAGGTCTTTCTGGCAGATTTTCACTGGGAGAGAGTTTGGAAAAGGTAGAGGAGTCTACAGTAGGTAAAATGTTCATTTTGATCGTTGCTATCCTCCCAAACCAGGATATTATATATGGGTTCCCAGTGGCTAGATCTTTTGTTATTTGATCGAAAAGGAGTTAAAAATTTGTGTTGTAAAGTGTAAAGTAGTATTTGGTTATTTGGACACCTAAATATTTAATATGGTTCAGATTCCATTTAAAATCGAAGTTAAATTGGAATAATCTTATAATTTCTTTAAACTAAGGACCAAGGATTTAGTATGGTTAATTTTGTATCCTGAAAGGGAGCCAAATTCTGAGACTTGGAAAAGATTAGGGAGTGAAATAAGAGCTTTTGAAAGCGTCAGTAGTATAGCATCCGCAAAGAGAGCTGTCTTGAACTCCTCTTTTTTAACAGAAATACCAGAGATATTGGGATTTATTCTTACCTGGCAGGCTTGTGGATCTATGGCCAGGGCGTACAAAAAGGGGGATAATGGGCACCCCTGTCTGGTTCCATTTAATATTGGAAAAGGATCAGGCAAAGAATTATTTGTCACTATGGCCGTTGGGGGAGAATATAGCATATTTATACTATTTAACATTTTTGGGGTGAATCCCATCTGTGAGAGCGTGGCCGTCATAAACTGCCAATCTAGTCTATCGAACGCTTTTTCTGCTTCTAGTGAGAGCAGAAGAGATGGGCATGTTGTTTATTTTGCCACATGTATTCAATTTACCGTCCTTGTCGGCCCAAAACAAAACCCACATGGTCCAGATGGATTAATCTAGGGAGAATACTGTTCAGTCTAGTGGCCATATAATTTTAGGTCTGTATTTAATAAAGAGATAGGCCTGTAGCAAGAACACATCAGGGGGTCCTTTCCTTCTTTTGGGATTACACTATAGTTGCTCGCAGCATATCTCTATGTGGGGAAAGGCCTTGGAGCAGCTTGTTAAATATCTTGGTTAAATATGGGAGAAGTGTTGTGGAGAATGTTTTGTAATAAAGTTTAGAAAATCCATCCGGACCAGGGGCCTTCCCAATTGTTAGAGATTTGATCACCACTTCAAGTGGTTCTATAGTTTTTTCGAGTGGTTCTATAGTTTTTTCGAGATTTATTATATCGTTTGGTTCAAGTGTGGGGAGTCGGCATTCACTTAAAAAGTTCTGAGTTTTCTTTGCCCTTTTATTTTTGTCCGAATCTCCCACTGGTCCAGGTAAGTTATAGAGAGAGGTATAATATTCTTTAAAAGCTTCGCTTATAATTTTGGGGTTGTGGGATATCAGACCATTTTTGGTGTATATACTATGAATTTGAGCTTTTACTCGTTTTTGTTTTAGCGTGCGTGCAAGCATTCTATCTGCTTTATTACTTTGTAGTATTTCTGTTGAGTCCAACGTACATTATAGCCCTATCTCCATTTGTCACCAACAAAAAATTTAATTGGCCTCTTAATGAAATTATTTGTCTATAGTTTTTCCGGGAGGGGTTTGTTTTATGCATAGCTTCTAGTTCTGTTAATTTTTGCGTTGGTGTTTCAATTTGTTTTGGGGTTTTTTCGCGGCAAGCCAGCGCAATCAGTTTGCCTATAATCACTGATTTATGTGCCTCCCAAAGGGTAAAAGAGGAGACCTCTGGGGTGTTATTTATTTTAAAATATTCGGGCAGCTCCTCTTCCATTAATTGGAGATTACATGAATTCATCAATAAAGATTTGTTTAGGGATCACGATCTTGTTTTATTTTTGGTAGTAAGACTGTCCAGTGTGCGTAAGTGTGGAATGATCTGTCCAGGCAGAGGGGACAATTGTTGCAGAGGAGATATTGTCGCTAATT